>NC_060279.1:64968821-64990369 GCF_021613505.1 Equus quagga
TGCCCCACCCCGAGAGGCGCCGGGGCCCGGGGCTGAACCGCCGCGCGGGGCGCGCACCCGGCCCGGAGCAGTCGCCGCGGCAGCCGTTGCTGCCGCCGCCGCTACCGCTGGCCGGCCGGCCGGGCGCCTTCTGCGCCAGGGCTCGCCTTGCCGGGGACGCGGCCGCCGGGCCGGAGCCCCGGGGTCCGAGATGGGGAGAGGGGGCGAGGCGGTCGCGGGACCCTCTACCTGCGCGCCCTCCGCCCTGCCACACTGGCAGCGCCGCGAGCGCCCAGAGGGGGCTCTGCCCTGGACACTAGGGGCTCCCGGGGGCTCGGGGCTCGGGGCTGTGCCGGCGGCCAGGACTAGACCTAGCCTGGCTGGCCTCTCCTTGGCCAGCTGAGTTGAGAGACGTCGGAGGATTCCTTTTCTTTCTTTCTTTTTTTCTTTTTTTTTTCTTTTGCTCACGCGAATCTGGGATTGTTTACGTTCCGTTCCCCGCTCTCACTCCTCGTCCTGCTTCACTCCTCTTTTCCGTGTATTTTCTCCATTAGATGCAAAAACCATGTTCCTGAATTTTACGTTATGCATTTTCATGTACATCTTTTTGCATACCTATTGGAGAGTAGATCTAAGTGTATTTTATGCAGTGTTCTATTTAAATCACATATAGACTCTCTTCGTAGGCTTCTTGTGGAGCTACTAAATTAAAAAATGCGTTTTACTTTGCAAATTAGTCTGTTGCTCATAATCTGACTTTTTCAGAATGTTGTGCAATTCCTTCGACTGTGGCCAATTCTTGGATTACAAGTGCTTTCAAAAATCACCCACTCTTAACTTTTCCTCCTTGTTGCTTTGAAGTAGGGTAAATATGACAATTTTTATTGGTCTCAATTATTGAAACTTGATCTGAGGACTATATGGAAGGAGGAGGCTGATTGCCTTTTTCTGGCCTCCAGTTCTAGTGACTTTTAAAAAAGGGGGTTTGTTAAGTACCTTTGAAGAATATGACGTACGGTGATCGCTTGGCTGTAATGCAAATTACAGAGCATATATTCACTTTGGAATTAAAAAAGACTCGAGCCCTTTCAGTGGGGACACTTGAGGATTTATTATGTTTTTTAAAAAATTACTTTTTTCTCCCTACTTTGGGAGAATGGCTAGTTACAGATCAACTTATTTAGAGGTCTTCGGAAAGAGGCTTGGGAAATGGGAGAGGGGAGAAGATTGATTACAATCTGCATAATCAATAGGGCAGCGTGCTGCAATCGTGTACCTACATTTACTGTAAATTTCTACAATATTTGTAGCGTGGGTGCTCCAGTGCCTTGCTCGGCTTCTTAGAGCGGATTTAGAGGCAGTACAAGCAGAATTTACTACCGAGTCCTCCGGAACAATATAGGGGAAGTCCACTTGATAGTGACTCATTTTAAAACTCTTTCATTTTACTGTACATTTTTTTTTGTGAATCTGTTTACGTGTGGGGGTTTCAGATACTGAACCCCCAAAGCGTAGGTATCTCTATAGGTTGCGGGGAGTGGAAAGTGTTGGGGGGGGGTTAGGGGATGGGAATTCACTTATTGAATTACCACTTCGGGGGCCCTCTTCTCATCTTATAATGTTAGATATGTTTAACTGGTGCAAGTAATTTAGAGATACGAATACAAGCGAGAGAATACACCAGAGATTGAAGCAGTGTCAAAAGTAAGGATTGCTGTGTGTGTGGATGAGAGAGAGAGAGAGATAACACAGACACTTATCTTATAGTCAGGCTTGAAAGCTTGGTGGTAGGTGAATCCATATTTGGAGATGATTTTGAAATAGTCTAGCAAATGGTGCACGAACAGGATTTTGTAAAAAGTGTACACGGAGTCAGTTTTGAAAGGAGTGTGGTTTGGGGAGATGAGGTGTGGGCAGGAAAACCCACTCCAGGCCAGCAGCCTTCCTCTGTCTGTGTCTCCTCCCTTCCCCCTCCTCTAGTTTTAGTTTTTAATTACTTAATGCTGAAATGCACAGGGCTTATATAAATATTTGCAAATGCTCTTTCCTATTGATTTCTCTGAATAAACTGCCCTGCTCAGGTCCAAAAAGGAGGCCATTCAGATCTGTGGACTTTTTAAACATATAGTCTCTGGAGGAGTGTTTCTCTGTGCATACATGTGTTTATGGGTAGAGTTGTAGACATGAAGATTTTGGGGGACTGCGAGGAGAGTTCAGGCTCTCCGTAGTGTGAGCTGAGAAAGCTGAGCTGGAGCTGGCCCCACGGCCTGGCAGTCCTCTGTGTGTGTGTGTGTGTGTGTGTGTGTGTGTGTGTGTGTGTGTCTGTGCGCGCACGTACGTACTGTGTGGGTATCCACACTGGGGGAGTCAGAATGCATATGCACTTACCCTGCCCCCTCCACCTCCCCCCCATTAAATACGGAGCAATTTTCCAGGACTCGGTGACTGCCTTCTCCTCAGGGTCACATTGAGTTCGAGTCTGATCCAAGGTGCAGAAATCCAGCAATGGAGAAATAAAAGAATATACAGAATGAGGTCAGGTCAGCTGCTCAGAGGCCAAAACCCCTACAGCTACTTTGATTTTATTTTTTTGTGTATATTTTAGGCTCCTCCTGCCATGTTACAAATTGTGCCTCCTCCTCTCAGGTGTTTGCTGTGGAGCTTAAAGGCACCGGAGCCTCTGCTTGTGTGGATGGCTGCTCCCAGCAAGAACAGAAAACCCACAATACCGAATCCAAAACAAAACGAGGGAGGAGGGGGAGGAAAAAACCTCTATTGAGTTCAGGCAAATAAGGTTGGGTCTCCAGATCGGATTACAAAGCAGCTTTGAATATGCAAGACAGCACACAGGACCAGTTATTCCAGTTACAACAAACTATTAAAAAAAGAGAGAGAGAAAAGAAAAGGCATGTTTAGGTCGTAATTTGTTAGTACAAGGAAAAGAATCCCACATAAAGCTGCCTTTTCTTCCCCCCCCCCCCTTTGCTGGCTTCACATAGAATTCACTCACCCTTTCCGATTCGTCTACTTACTGTATAGGTTCTTTTATTAAAATCTTTTGGGTTTAGGAAGATCGCTGCAAGCAACACATTTTCTGTTTTTTTTTTTTCCCCTCTATCTTAGAGGAGAGTTGGCAGGGGTTCTGTGGTTTGCAGTTACACAATATGTTATCATGTTTTTAATCACTAAATCATTGCAGTGGTTATAGATTTACAGTCTTGGGGTATTACAGAGAAGAGCAACGGCGGCTATATATATGCTTTTAAATTACACCAGTGTAAACTGAGTGCAGCAGCTGTGAATATGGTCACAGACTTCAACCCCCTCCCCCCCAGGATCTTAGTTCCTTTACCCTCTGTGATTTTTTCCCAAATTGTTCAGTTTGCTTAAAATTCCTTATCTCTTCACCACCCACCTCCAAAAACATTAATTTTTCTTTCAGACCTCTAACCTCCGATAAGCTAGAATTCAAACTCTTGAAATATAACTCTGGATCAGAGAGTATAATAAAAAACAAAAAAGTAGATTTCCTAAGAAATCCTCTTGGTTTCTGTGCCGACCTCCTGTATAGGGATGGAGGGCCGATTGCAGATCAGAAGGTGGGGGTGGGCAGGGAACTGGAAGGCAGGCTTGTGGCCCTTGCCTGCCTGGAACCTCCAGTGTCCTGTCACCACGAGCCCACTTTCAGCTTCTGTTTTTCGTATTATTATGTAACAGAATCCTTGGCAGCATTAAAAATTCAGTATTACAAGCTGATTGTAATGCTGCCTCATTAGACAGCACTGTCTGGCCTTGTATTAAGTGAAATACAGAGCACGGCTTTTAGATTATAAACACCAATAAATATTAAGGATCAGCAGAGGGGGGAAATAGCTGGATTTTTGGCCCCTTCTGGTTTTATATTCCCTTCCATCTTCTTCCCTTCATCCCCCTACCCCCGCCATGGTAACTGTCATCTGTGTTCTTGGGATGCTGATATGTCGACCCTGGTGACATTTTAGGAGGGCTTTTTATAGAGTTATCTTGTGTACACAAAAGGTTTGGAAGTTTGTTTTGTTTTGATCTGCAATAAACAGGTCCTTCACTTTGCTGATGTCATTTCCGTTCATATTTGAGTTGTTTATTGTACTTCTTCGCAGGGCCCTCTCATCCCTACCCCCACCTGGCTTTTCAGCCAGAGCCTGTGGCTGCCTGGGGAAGGGGGGACGCGTTCCTAAGCTGCCAGGTCTGGGTTCAAAGGCTGAGGGTTGCGTGTCACTGCCTCGTCCTAGGGTTCGCCCGCTGGGGAAGATGTTTCCAGCTTCGAATCTGGTTAAACGCTTCGACATCCACTTGCCCTAGTATTTTCATGGCATGCAGTGATTCATCTCAGCTTCCTTTCTTTGTAACCACCCCCCCCCCCCCACCACATACACCTTGTCTGTGTCTTTAATACATCCTTATTGTCCACTTTCCATGCACCTCCCCCGCAAATAAAAAACCGACCTTGTAATGATGACTTTGATTCAGTCGCAAATATGAAGCTGGCATTAGCGACTTCATGCTGTGAAAAAAAAAAAGTGTCCAGGCGTTGCCCCACAGCCCCCCACCATCACTTCTATCCCTATTCAGTTTTTTTTCCTCTCTCGTTTATTTTTCTGCTCTCTGCCTTTTTGTAGACATAAAGGCCGTTCTGGTGTTACTAAAAATGACTACAGTGTCCTGTGGCTCTTATTTCCATGTGTTCTGCAATTGGAATCCCCCTTTCTCCAAAAATAAGTAGAATGGGGAAAGGAAGGAGGAAAAACTGACTGTGTAGGCCTCCAAGGCTTTCCTCTAATAAGTTGATGGGTTTTAGGTTAAAAAAAAATATTATTGTTTTGTTCTTTTAGGTTTAGAAATAATAGGGAGAGAGGGAAAAGCAGTCATTAGGAAGTTCACTGAGCTGCTTTCCAACTAAGACGGGTGAAAAATGAACCTGCATTGACACTTGGCTCCATGTGAAAGCCCCAGTAACCTCTCCCCCCTTGCGTGGCCCTGGCCTTTTGTTCCTGGAGAACGGAGCTAAGGTGCTTTTTCTCCCAGACCAAAGGCAGCAGGCAAGGAGTCCTCTTGTGTGCGCATCGCCTTTAGATGGCCTTCTCATGGTTATTGTCAATGCAGACTCCCCCAAACAATTGCTCCAGGGAGACACAAAAGCAAAAACATTTGTCCTATTTTTTTAACCTCTTTGTTTTAGATTTTTTTTTCATCCATTCTTTAAATTTCACAGTTTCTATTTGTCTGCAGAGAGACAAACGGAACAGCATGAAGCGCATTTTACCGTAGGCCTCACTGGCAATTGGAACAGCCTCAATAGAAATCCAGATTCTAAAACACTGGCTGACTTGGAGGAGATGTGAAATTTCAGCTCGGCGCTCTTAAGTCAGATTAGCACAGATTTTGAACAAAAATGCACTAACATGAAAAGATAAGAAAATGGGATTCTAGAATCATTTTGGGGAAGTGTGAAAAGCGTCATCTTTTGTTTCTCTCTTGGTGTCCTGCCCCAAGAAGTGGTCGCTGGATAGAAAAGAATTGCAAACCCAAATGAAATTCTTAAAAAAAAAAAATGATCCCAGTTATTGTGCTCCTGGTGTATCATTTAAGTGATTGTCTAATGCATGTGTAGGGGAACTGTTGGGACCCACTGTGGAATTGATGCTGTGTTCGGAATTTTTTAAAAACTACCATTTATATATAGAGGCCGTCCTCCCTACCCCACTTTTTTCCTCTCCTGTTTCCTTTTTCCTTTCTTTTCCCTCCAACCCGCTTCCGCTCCAGGAATTCAGTGGTTTGCGTCAGGCTGAGTGCAAAGGGATATGTCAGACAGTGGGGATGGCCCATGAACAAAATTGGAGTCCCCCTCTTTTCCTGGCCCCAGACAAAGCACCTCCCTCCTCTAATGTATGGACCCTGAGTGCCATGCTGTCCTTAAGCATCTGTCTGCCTTTTCATTAGAATTCTCAATTTCAAGCTTTAGAAACACAAATGTAAGAATCCCCTTGGGTATAAAAGTCTTGCATGGCAAATTCTCTTTGCCCTTTCAGAAATATTTTTGTTTACAAAGAAAAAAAAAAGAGCAAGCTTTTGACCTAACATTTTAAAGCTGTTTTAAGGCAAGTTCTTTATTTTTGCTTTCTTAAAACTTGGGCTTTGTAACTTAAAATTAATTTGGAAGAGCTCTTCCCAATCGCAGTTTTTTTAAAAAAAATGTTTACTCATTTGTGTCTTTCTTAGGTGTGTCATTGACAGATTTAGGACCTGAGCTGGGAGGGTGGGTAAGTAAACTAGATAACGTTCCACCTACGATTTAGGGGTAAAAATTAATCGATGGAATTAGCATTGTAGCAGTAGTTGGGGGCCTTGAGGTTTGAGTCAGAGAAATGTGAATCGAAACATCTGTGCGTAGGCCTTGCGACACCAGCCTCCAGTGGTTGTGAAGGTGAGTGTGGGATGTTCTGTGGAAAGCCTGCATTCTGTACCATACCCAGGAGGGCCTGGCCACCCAGCGGGTCTCGGGCCCCTAAATATAACTGCCTAGAAATATAATGGGGTGAATTCAGGGCATGGAGTGTCCTTTAGCTCCCAGTGTTTCCTTGTTTATTTCAGGGACTTTTATCTTCCCCCTTCTCCTGGCTTTTTCTTTGTGAAAGCCTCAGAATTGTTTAAGCACTAGTTTTAAAGTCAATGTGTATGTATAATTTAATAAAAATAGAAGGATCTGGAAGAATACACAAATCCGCCTAAACCCAGTTGTGCTGTGAAAATAGAGCCCGGGTTTAGCTAGAAGTCAGAATGCTGACATTCACTGTGTCTTAGCTCAGAGATCATATTTACCTTTACTGAAAGGATACAGCATTGGAGACTGAGTGTGTATGTGGAGAGAACCAGTTTGGCTCGGTGGGGATCATTGTAATTTACCAGCCAGCTAAGCGTCACGGGGCTGGCCTCTGGCTTGGAGAGTGGGTAAGGGGAGGTGTCGGGAAGGGGTTAGCATTCTCTGATTTATTTTTAAATATTTATCCTTTTGGCTGTAGCCAATTACGCTTTCCAGATGAGATGAGACTAGTTATGGAGGGCTGGAAGGGAAGAATTGCCTTTCCTGAGAGTAGGTTTATTTGTCAACAGTGTTCAGGTCAGAGCGATGAGAGAGCTGGCTGTCACTGCTGGGTAGGCCGAGGGTTTAACATCAGGCAGCCGCCCTCAGAAGAGCCAGGGCCTTTCGGAGCCCCAGGACAGAATTTGCAACGTGTATTTCAGAGAAGCCGTTGATTTCATATGTCAGTGCAAAAGTCGCAGATTCCCTCTGAAGAGGTATTGTTTTTGTTAAGGATGAAAGTAAGTTTTGGTAGAGGTAACAGCTTTTGTGTAATCCTTTCTACTCATAATGATACCGAGGCCATAGACTACCTGCCTGTGGATTACCTGTTAAATTTTTGCCTGTAATAAAGGCAGGCTTGACCAGGCCTCACCATGTATGTAGCTGGTGCCCGATTAAGATAAAGGAAAGGGAGCCAAGGGGCCTCCCAGTTCTACTTGTCAGGCCTCTGAGGTGCAGGAGGCGGATTGCAGTGTCTGCTGCCTGGGACACTGGCGGTGTCAGGACAGATCCCCTCAGGGCCTTCTGCCCAGCACCTCCGCATCCTTCCAGATTACTTTATAGCTGGTTCTTTGGGCTTTCTAGCTTTTATTTTATTGAAGATATTTATCTGTCAGCCCACCAGGTTCATGATGTCACCAGATGATGAGGTTGTCTTCTGTTAATAAAAGTTAAGACAAAGCAGCAAAATTAGATTTTCTGGGAGTATAAACATTTTCTTATTGCCTTTAATTTATCTGATGTGCCATGGGTTGCTTCCAGGTAAGACAAGGGAGCCTGGAGTCTTCATTTTCCTGAAGACATTCTCAGAGACATCTCTGTGTCGTGTGTGCCACGTTACTTGCGTTCTCGCCAGCATCATCATCTTCATGTATTATTCATAGTCACTTTTTCAATTAAATTATTAATTGGTTTTCTTTAAGGTGTTCTCAACTCATGGGGCTAATATAAATAATAGTGTGTTTTGAAAACACCACCTGTTCTTGGGCCTGAAGTCAGGCGGCCTGGAAACAGCTCTGCACTGATCCCGCGCTGGTTTACAAAATCATCTTCCACTTTCCTTTCTCGCTCTCCGCCCCCCCTCCCCTCACTTTCTCATGTGTGACAGAATTTGGCTTGTGGTCTCCTTTGTCCCTAATCGGACACGATTCCCTAGAGACAGTCTTTCCTCCCAGGGTCCTAGATGAAAAAAAGTCTTTTGGAGTCTCTTGTCTGGACAAAAATGTAAGAGAGGGATTGCCTGTCCCCAACAGGTTAGATATTTACGTTAATTTGAAACCAAAATTATATTGTGCACGACGCCTTACACGAGCGGACACGATAGTTTTCATCAGCCAAGCATCCCCTCTCCTCCTGCATCAGCGTGTGCTTAATGCTAATAGGATTCCATACGTACAGCTCTTCGCCTCGTGAGCTTATTACATTTCTAACACTTGCATGGTTGGTTATTGTGCAGTCGGAAGGGACTCTCAAGGCTGTGGGGCCAGCCTGGATGGGCGGCTTTCAGAAAGGGTGAACGCAGGTGCCTTTCTGTGTTGAGAGAAGAGGGAGTCAATTCAGACTGAGCAAGGGATTCTGGCAGGGAGGAGAGGGGACTTCCGGTGAGATTTCTGTGGAGCTGCCTTTGCACATCAGAATGGAAAAGGTGAACCTGGGGAGATGTAACAGTGCCCAGCAATTGCTTTGACCAACTGGGGTGGCTGCATTAATTTGACTCCAGTGGTAGAATCTCCCTATGAAGGGAACCATCTTTGCCTTATCTGAAATGATGTAGCTTTTTAAGGCGACTCTTGCTAAAGAGACTGTAAGCTTCATTGCAAACTGCGACTTCTCTTTCTTTCTCTGCCATGAAAAACTCTATCCTTAAACTGTCAATGAAGAGCAGAGGATGTTTTTATAAGTTTCTGCAGCTGAAAAACAGAAGTGCTCTGTAAAGCAGTTAATAGGATGGGTGTGTGTTTCAAATAAATTCCTGTCCACATTGGCTAACGTCCCCATGCTGGAGTGGCCTGGCTGTGACGTGGATGGGGCCCAGAGACCATGGCTCCGGTTCGGAAGTCCCAGGCTCCTTTTTGTGGCCCAGGGCGCGTCCCTTTCTTCTCGCCCGGTTCTAGGCCGGCCCCTGACTTTTGATGAGTGAGGGGTCAGCGCGTGGGGAGGACTGGGCTTTGTTCCCGCCTGGCTGGTTCAGGCCGAGTCACCCAGGGCTCTCGTCCCCGGGCGCGCGGCCCTGCCTGCCTGGAGGCCCGTGCCCAGAGCGCGGCCGAGCGCTCGGGCCTCGCGCGCCCGTGTGTGTCCCCGTGTCCCGCGGGCGCGGCCGCCGCCGAGTACCCGGCCTGCGCCCGGCAGGACTGTAGATGTCAGGCTTTGCCCGGGGAGCCGAGCGGCAGCGGGGCTGTGAGTTTCAAATTAACCTTCCGCTTTGTTGCTGTGTAATGTGGATCCCCGAAGGCCCCCCGCCCCGCCCGCCCCCCTTCCCCGGGCGGTGCGCGCTGCAAACTGCGAGTTGAGCTTCATTTACATAAAGCGATTCCGGGCGGGCGGGCGGCCGAGCCCGCGGCAGGCAGGCCGGGGACGGGGACTCGAGCGCCGCGCCCCACGGGTGAATCCCGCCGCGTGTCCGGGGACCCTCCCTCCTGGGGAGGGGCAACCAGCAGCCCCGGCCACCACCATGAGCCCCCCTCCCGTGCCTGCGCCCCCCCTGCACCTAGCCAGAGCCACCTCGGAGCCCCGGGGCCAGCGGGAGGTGGGGAGAATGCCGCCTGGGGTGGGTGAGTTCAGGGCTCGCGTGCTGCTGGAATTTCCACTGGTCGCGCGCGCTGCGGCCCCCGGACCTGCGAGTGCCTCCTCCCTGCGGAGGTGTGCGGAGCCTTTGTGTGCCAGGTGAGTGGATCCTCCCTCCCCCGGCCGCCGGCCCGCCCGTTTCGCGCAGCCGGCCTAGAGCTGCAGGCAGGTGCTGCGAGTCTTGGCTGAACTTCCCATTCTCTTGGGGCGTGTGGGGGAAGGGCAGGCAGGATGCACTTGAACTACTAGACTCCAATGGGAACCTACCTGGGGTGAGAGCGTCTGAATTCTGCTGGGCACAAAGTAAAGCCCGTCCTCCTCCTCTCCCTTCCATCTTTCTACTCCTCCCTCCTTCTTTCCTTCTTTTGCTTTTGGATTAGTTCCTGCCTTCTGAATACTTGCAGTGCTGGTGTCATTTAGAAGTTTGGGTTCCTCCACCTAAAAATGCACCCTTTTCAGCCCAAGAGAAGTCACTGGTCAGTTGGAAACAATGTGAAGAATGCGCTTGTTGTGGAGTAATTAAGGGGAGAATTAGGTTTGGAGCTGAAGGCACCTTTGGAGATGGGCTTGGCCATCCTCTAATTTTAGTTTGTTCTCAGTCTGGGAAACCCGGAGCAGCATTCATTTGTGTGTGTGTGTGTGTCGGGGGGGTGCTGGTGGTGGAGAGGGACAGCTGTTAAAAGAAGAGGAGGAAAGCCCAAGTTAGGTCAAGAGCAGAAAAAAAAAAACAAAAGTAAGTATTGTAGGCTTAGAGGGAAAAGAACTTTCTGGAAAACGGTCCTTTCTGCTTTGGACATACCTTTGTTATAATGATGGGAAAATGCCTTGAGGGTAAAGACCACAGCTCATGCCTGGTATAGTCTGAGAGTGCCTTGCTTGGTATACGAACTGGTTTCAATGAAACCAGGGAGCAGGTGGATCCAGGCCGGTCATGCCTTCCCCTACCGTCTATTTGTGTCATTTATCCAGCCTTGAAGACTCTAAAAGCCACGGACAGATAACCTCGGAGAGGACACATGGCCCTTCTTGGGCACAGGGAGAGGCCTCTCCCTCAGGCTGGGGCCTGCTTGGTGGAATGTATTAAGGCGAAACAAGGAAAACAACCCTAAGCTTTGAAGGTGGATAGTGGGAAAGTTGCACGTCATCTCGTTTCATCCCATGCTTTGAGATCCTTGGAGACAAGTCACTAAATAAATAGGGTATAATTTAAAGCCCACGCCAGCCGGGAACTTCGTTTCTTTGCCATCAAGCAGCAGGTGCGAGCTTGTAGAGTTGGCCCCTCGAGTCCCCTCATTCCTAAATTCAGGAGGTGTCAAACCTTCATGTTCTTTTAATGGCTGTGGTTTCTGGATAGGTTTCAAGGGGAAACCCTAAAAATCACGAGTTCTAGTAGGCTGGGCTGGAGAGGGAAGCCCGAGTGCTGGGGCAGAGAGAGAGACTGCGTCTGAGAGGAAAACATACACCTTCCAAGGTAACCTGATCGAGAAAGGCCGAGCGAGGCCAGGAGCGTGGGCCTGTTCCTTGTTATCAGAGCAGCCACTGGCGGCCTGAGATTCTGAATCCTTCTTGTTACCCAACCCAAACACGAAAAGCAATTAGGGAAAGAGGTGGGGTGTGAGGGAAGTGAGGAGACCGCGATTCTAAATAATTTAAGGGTTTCAAGAATGGGGTCATTGGAGAGAGGTACATACCTGGATGTTTGCACACCTGTATTTGTGTTCATTCAATTTTGCAGAGACCCCGAAGGCCCCCTTTCAGATGGTGTGTAGCTGTGAAGGCCAAGAGAAACTTTCCCTCTCTCCCTTCCTTAAATTACAGGACTAAGGAGATTGTCTGCATTTAGTTCCCGGCATGTTCTCAGAGAGCGTGTAAGTGCCTCTCAGAATGGGCTAGGGTCACACTTTGCTCTTTTATTTAATTACACGAGTGTTATTTAACAACACGGGGCAGATGCAGAAGCAAGCACTTTTGCACTTTAAAAACAGTCCTTTTGGAGTCACAAGGAATGAAGTGACTTGGAGACCTTCTGTCTTTATGACATGGGTCATCTCCTTTCCCAACTCTTTTGAAATGGCTGCATTTTCTATGGGATAGATAGAGCTGCTGTTTTCCAGTTCTCCTGAAAACAGTTTTGATTGACAGGGAACTATTGAGAAACACTTGCTAACTCTTCCAAAATAAAAAATCCGAGCTGTTTCTCCAACCACCTGAAACTTTAATTTTGGTTTCTTCCCTTCCATCTTTTATTTGCACAAATGAATACTCGGGGAGGGTGGAAAGGACCCAAATAAAACAGTACTCTCAGCGGGCCTCTGTTTGGCTCGGCCCAACAGGACAGTGAAGTGCCTTCCTTCTTGCTGCTTTGGGGCTGGATTTAACTGCCGTTTCAACTCACTGCCAGTTGGACTGCCTGGTGGTGAGGAGCTCAAATAAGTGAGATTTCAGTTTTCATCATTGTGATTTTAAATGATGATTACTAGACACTCCCAGGACAGGCCTGGCTCACCTTGGGTGACCCAAAAGTTGTTAGTTCATTAGAATAAATCTGTGATTGCAGACTACTAGCAAAGTGTTATCTGGGGCTGGTGATGATTTAGCTTACAGTTCTGGTCACAAGTGGTATCCAGGGAGCATGTCCTTATTGTCACCATGTGCTATTGTTCCTTTTGGATGTGGGGTCTTTTTTTTTTTTTTTTTCTTTTTTTTTGCTTCCGGAGTGTTAATGTGAGAGCTTAGAAATACTCGAGGGCTCAAACAGACCCTTACCTAAGAAATCATTTTTATTGCAACAGTCTCCTGTTAAAAAGTAAATATTGAAGTGTCTAAGCAACATTTTATAAAAGTATAGAGAATTGCTCGAATTACTTGAAGGGAAAGAAAGCCACTTGTCTTCACACCCACTATTTGGAGTAGCTATCTTGCTTCTTAATGTGAAGGGGTTAGCCTGGTCTTACAGTACACACAGTGGAGGTTCTGGCCTGAAGAAACTTGCAGCGTCCATCTCACACTTGCCAGTATTACAGGGATAATGCACCTGATGCTGAACATTAGTAACCTCAAGAAGTACAGTATGTGCTGTGGTTTATACTTGGATTTTGTTACGAAAACGGTTGCTTGCTCTTCGCCTGGCCTATTTCTGTAGTGCTTGGGCCTGTTGGCCTACTCTGGTTCCCAAGGCTGGTGTAATTAACCAGGATGGGGGCGTTACCTAAAAACACAACAGGAAGGCAGATTCCATTACAGTGAACTTCAGAAGGGTATCCAAATGCACGCATGTGAGGGTTTGGTTGTAATGGTAATTGTTAGAAATCAGCACAGTTCAGAACCACCATCCTACCCCTCGGTTAGAATCTGCCTTGCCGGCCGGGAAATGGGGACCCAGTTTTAATAGAAGCCAGGCAGGAGAGTTCCTTGGCAGGAGCTAATCTCAATCAAATATTAAGGGGTGCCTCGTTCTATCCAAAGCGCGGTGTCCTGAGTCTTTAGGCAGCTCAGATTGAGAAACAAACACACAGAAGCTAAGATTGAGTCAAACTGCCCCGAGGGAGAGACCCGGGTAAAAAAATCTTGGCTCATTGGCAAGCCACTCTCAAAATCCAGATTAAGGAAAAAAACTACAAAATCAACAACTGTCAGATTTCTTTTCTGTATGATTTAAAGTTGGCTGCCAGACTGTTCTCTTTGAGCATGTGCAAAGAAGTGACAATCAGATGTTAGAAGGCCTTTTCCCGCGCTAATATGGTAAATGACTCCCGTGTGCACAGGGACTGGGCAGTCACAGCAGCATTGTGCTGAAGCTTCAGAAGCAGTGAGACAGCTTGGATGTTTTTTTCTGGTTTTCAGTCTTTGGGGCAGGGAACGGGATGGGGAGGACAAGGCAGTGAGTGATCTAGCAGTGACAGGTATGTTTCTAGAGAGTTCTTTGCCTAAGGAAGGTGGCTTGGCTCCTTATTTGTCACTTTTAAAGGTGGTTTTTTCCCTTAGATGTCGCTGCCCTTCTCTCACCCTTAATTCCTGGGGTGTCTTGCTTTTGCAAGCATGAGGGCATGCATAAAAAGGGGTAAGGGGCATAGAAAGTTTGCTAGGTGGCAAATTTGGCTCCATTTCAGAGTAAGACTTCGGTTTTGTTGGTTTTAACCCCAGACGGGGCCTCTTAGCAAAATGCCTGAGCTTAATCTGCTTTTTTGGGTGAGCCCTTCTCTCTTCCCACGGGAGGGTCACCATGCAGTCTTGTCAACACGAGGATTAATGCATGGGGGTTTTGATGTCCACCCCTCCAGAGGGGCCCTAGCTGGCCTCCTGTGTCCTGGGGGGTGGGGGGTCTTAGGTGATTCGGCTGCTCATTCTTTGAATTTTGCTGTTAACGCATGTGCCGCCTCCAAGATTTTTCCATTCTCTTCCCTCCCTGAAGTCATCCTAAGGTTTCTATGGAAGGGAGGAGTGGGGAGGGCAAAACACATGCTTCCTTCCCACCCCCACCCCTTCTGGCTGCTGCGGGTTTGGGACTGAAGCCATGGAACCCCCTTGCAGGCTGCTCCTTGTGAGGATGGGGGAGCACCGGGATCCCCCTCCCCTTGTATTCTGCTAATCACATAATGGCCTTAAAGGCTTTCTTAAATGATTATCTTGTCTTTAATTTTAAGTGGGTCTTTTGGGGCAACAGGCGGGAGTTTATGGAGTATCCTCGGTCATCTGTAGGGGACTCTAAACTGGGAAAACTGGCCCCATTGGACTCTGTGAAAAGACGGTGGAATTTTCATCTGCTACCGATTTCACGCACTGTCCTGAAAGTGATTTCAGCCGCAAACCTTTGATCTGGGAGTGAGACTTCTCCCGCCTCCTAGGCTTCTGGAGGCAGGAGGTGGTGACTGCTCAGACCTCCTACTCTTTGTGCGTGAGTTTGTGTGTGTGTGTGTGTGTGTGTGTGTTGCGGGGGTGTTTGCTAAAGAGAAGGGCTGAACGATTAGGGCAGATTGGGGGATTAAGCGTGGTGGGGGCTTGTAGACTGGAGGGGCCATGTGTAGACTTCATTAGGTAATAAGGACTCAACTACTTGGGAGTCTTTGGGGTGGGCAAAAAAAAAGCAATTTTGCTGGTTTCTTGGTTGTGCCTGATTTCATCGGGGAATGCGACTGGAGAAAAATTCTTCTGAGTCTATTGGTTGAGCTAGATTTTGAATGGGATCTGTTGCCTGTGCACATCTCTGTCTAGGCTCTGCATTTCGGTATTAAAATTCCAGTTCACGGGCGGCTGTCTGTCTTCTCGTCCGAGTCTCTTTAGTGGAGAGGCTGGAGTCAGATTAGCTGAGCGAAGAAAGGACCAAGGGGCTTAATTCGATATTTGATTTCAGCCCTGCAGCGCCGCCCCCCCACCTCCCATATAAGTGCCTGTTCAAATATGGAAGTCTCCCTTCAGTGTATAAAAAGCTCTTTTCAAAGGAGTTTAAACTCCTGTAAGTCTATAAAAAGTACGTATGTGTAGACATGAACTTATCTGCTTCCCACACTTACAGTCTCTGAGTGGCCTGTTTTGGACAACTTTTCTCTTCCTGACATCTTTCTCCAGTGAAATTATGCTAAAGAACATGGGTGTGCCGTTTTTCTCCTTCTCAGCAACTTTTCTTTCTTTCTTTTAAACAGTTTTTTCTTAACTGCTCAAGAAACAATGCAAGCCTCTTCCACCATTTCAGGCTCTGCTTCCTAAAAATGCTCTTTGGCTCAGGGCCTTGGTTCTTAATGTACATTTGGCTGGGAGGGGGAGTGGTTTTTGCTTTCCTGGTAACATCTCCGTGGTTCTCCCGGGAACATCTGCATCGCTGTTAAAGTGTCACTTCAACTTTTGGACACTTAGAAAAGAGACCGCTGGATTTCGTGTGTGTTAGGAGGTTGATGTCACTGGTAAAGCAACTGCCTTTAAATGTCACCTCTTCTGCCAGGTGCTGGAATGGTGTCACTTTTACATCAAATACCAATATCAAATATCAAATGCCAAGGGACAGGCGGTGATGAAGACTGTCACGCCGTGGACCTGATGATATGAACACGTGTTATCTGGGCCCACCTGGCTTACTTTTAAAATGTAGTTCCAGGCAAAGAGTGGCACAAGTGGAATAGTAGGGCTCCCCCCTACTTTTGCAAAGAGATGGTTGAAGTTGGTTTTTTCTTCCACAGGTGTGAAAACCCAGAGGTAGAGGTGTCTTTGGGGAAAGGAGAGAACTTTTACTCCTTTTGAGAGAGGACTCTTGCTGGGGAATCTGTAACAGTTGTCCAGAGAGTGGAGAAATTGGCCGAGACGGAAATCCTGGGGCAGACTCTAATTGGAGGGAGGTGCAGTCCTCATTGGTTGAAGGAATGAGATCATTACAGAATAGGGCGGGGTAGGGTCCAGTTCAGGATCAGAGGGCTGCTTATGAACCAGCCCTTGAAGTGGGGCTTCTGTGGTTCCCTCAGTTTCCTGGGAGAAGCAGAGAAGAATGAAGTGAGCCTGCTCTTCACTCTGCTTTAGCCTGCAGCCCTCTGCTGGGGTCTTAGGGGGAGGCCCAGCTCTGCTCCAGCCTAGCTGTGTGACTGAACTCATCACTTAGCCTCTCTGAGCCTTACTTCCTTCATCTGTAAAATGGGCATAATACATACCTCACATTTGTAGTGGGAATTAAATGAAATAAGGAACAAGGCTTCACAGTGCATATTCAGTAGCCTCTCTGCAAATGTTCATTCCTGTCCCCATATCCTTTGCTCTTGTGTTTCTTTTGTTCCTGCTGATGTCCTCTGCTACCTTTTGTTTCCCAGCACCCTGGAGGAAAGAAACAAAAAGGTTCAGCATTTCTTCTGCTCTTCCCTTATGGGCTGGGAATAAAGCCAGCTTCCTTTGACATCCTGCAACTGTGTTCAGGAGTGAAAGGGTTCTGAGATAGACGCAGTGTCCCTGTCCTCCCCAGCCCTCCCATCTTGTGCCCCCCACCCTACTCCTCCCCAAGCTGGCAGGCGGCCTTCTAAGTGAGCAGCCCACTCAATGACCCACCTAGAGAGGCCTTCCCGGGCTGGCTTGTATATGCTAATAGGCCTGACTTGTCCTGGCTTGTTTGTAGTGATTTGTGGAGGCATTTATATGCAAATACTATCAACTTGCTGAGTTAATTATCATGTGCCTCCCCCCTTCCTGCAAGGCCTCCCAGCCTGGCTCATCCCGGCGCTCTTCCTGTCCTGGCCTCCTCCATCCGTTGCCCTGTCCCCTTCCTGTGCCCTCAGGCCCATCACAGGAACCTGTGTGGTCAGGGGTGGGGAACTGGCTACGCCAGTGGCTCACCCAATTCGAATCCTCCTTGAGAGGTGACACTTTAGGTGCAGGGCGGATCTGGCTCATGTTGCTCTGAGCTTTTAAACCCCACTTTTTACTTTCCAGCCTGAAAAACAGAGCTGCCCAGACCTATAGTCCTCAGGGTGCTGAGAAAGTGAATATAGGTTTAATATTATTATTATTACTTTCGTTTTCTGACGTTGTTTATCCTACTGAACCCTGTTACCTACCAATTCTGAGCCCTGGAGAAGCCCTCCAGCCCCGTGCCCCTGGAAATCTGAGTAGTAAAAGTGGACCTCAGAGCTAGTCGTTTCCTAGTTATGAGTGGGCTCAGTTGACATTTGGGGTTGGATAAGCTTTTGTTAGGAGATGTGGGTGTCCCTGACTTCTCCCCACCAGATGCCAGTAGCATGTCTCCCCTTTCCCCGTCACGACAATCAAAAACGTCTCCAGGAGTTGCCCACTGTCTCCTGGGGAGGCAGCGTCGCCCCAGGTCGAGAACCACTGGGACAGAGGTTGCATGTGATTCTCTTGGATAAAAGGATCACAATTCCTGCTTCCTTCTTTGTGTTAGACACAGTTATTGAGCGGCCTCTGAGTTTGTGATTTGACCTAGGTGATAGCAGATGTTGCCATTTGCTTAATTTTATGGTCTTTTTAGCATTTAAAAATTCAGGCTCTTTCCTTTTAGGGTGTGGTAATGGGCTTATGTTTGAGATAGTAACATTTTCCTCCTCTGGAGTTCTGTCCCATAGAAGTAGAACTCAAGCCCCATACATATTGTACATTTTCCAGCAGTCTGTTAATAAAAAAAGTAAAAAGAAACAGGTGGAATTCAATTTAAAATATATTTTCTGCAGCCCACAGTATCGCCATGACATTGTCGTTTCAACAGTTGTGACTGGCCGAGTTTCCATTGCTCGGGAGCCCCATGTGGCCCATGGCTACCATATTGGACAGCTCAGCTCTAGGATGATTCTGGTGGTGGCTACCATATTGGACAGCTCAGCAGGATCTAGGATGATTCTGGCCCTTTCCAGCTGTGAAATCAAGCCGTTTTCTACAGTTAGTGAGTCTGGGAGAAAGTTTCTTTTCTTCTCTCTTAAAAAAAAAAGGCTTTGTGTTTATTCTCTGAGAAGTAGGGCCTTGGCTGCACAGCTGCAGCCGTGGAGCGGAGGCCAAGGGAGCTGGGCCTCTAATCTCTGGGGAAGCTCCCCCAGCCTCCGTGGGGGAGGCCCTCTGGGCAGTCCACTGGGCCGGGCCTGGAAGGAGGGTAAACATTCCGAGGGCTCAGTGTACTCTCTCACACCGCACAGACTAATGGTTCGGGTTAATTTTGTGTACAAGGTCCCTTTTGTTGGAGAAGGGGGTGAAAGTCCGCAGCTGTGACCGGAAACAAGGGAAGGGCCTACTGGGATGACCTTGTTTTGGAAAGTCTAAATGGAACACTAATGGCAGAGATCTAAGACGGCTGATGTATGTGTGTGTTTGACTGGGCCTAAAGATAAGGTGAAGAGTATTTTAAAAGTTACTTTAGCGCAACCTCCTAGATAACTGTAGGCCTGGGGCCAGTTACAATTTATGGCAAGCTGGTAGTCAGGCCTGTGTGTTGGCCTCATTTTATCTTTTGAATCCAGGCTCCGTAGCTTAACTGGTGGTGCTCTGTTTGTTTATTCTGTCATTTTCTGGAGGGGGCACTGGGGCCTGATCTTTTGCAGGGAGGCATGGCGGCATGTTATAATGCACACAGAGCTGTTCACCTTCCTGCTACTGGGTGCCCTGGGACGGTTCCTCCTTGCCATCCCTAATAGGAATGTAGGCTGGGGTGCTGCACTGTAGTGTTTTTGGTAGCCTGGAGTGCAGGCCCGTACCTCAAACAGTGCCACAAGCCTGCCAAAGATATGAGCTGAGGAGGAGGTGTGGAGGCCTTAATATAGCTCCGAGCCCCAGGTTCCTTTCATCTCTGAGGTCAGCCTTTTCCTGTTGCCTCTCAAGTTATTGAAACTGCGGCCCTGGGCCGGCCAGCACACTCAGCACACTTTCCTAGTAAACAGGACAGCTTTGGGTGCTGAGTTCCTTGCCTTTTCTAACAGCAGATGAGCAGTGGTATCGTCTGTCACCCAATGGGATCCTTTCATCCCTACACTGAGCCACTCCCTAGACGCTGTCCTTCTACCTTAAAGAGGTCCCCAAGTTTACAGAGTCACCGTGGATTTGACTGATGTGTTTGAATGGCGACTGGATGCACTCCTTCCTACCCCAGTGTTCCCGAGGAAGAACCTTGCACCGCAAAATACTCCCTAGCTTTGTTCTTGGAAAAAGGATGTTCTTGAGTTTGGAGGGGACTTTGCTTTTCATAATACGTACTATACTCTGGTTGTGGCATTTGGTGTTTGCTTAATTTTTGCACTGTTTCTTACTTACTCTTTGACAAGGTCTGGCTTTGGGGGGTCTTGGGAAGCAAAAGGATAAAATGGCAAGTCTTGAGTTTTGGACTTAATCTACAACATAACCTCTTTATCGATAGATTGGAGTAGGTTTATGGATATCTTTTGTTTTTTTTTTGACAGTGGGGGATGTGGTCTCAGGTTCCTTCAGACTTTTCACTTTACGCATCCCGTAAGCCACTGCCATCTGCTTTGAAAAATTTATTTTTTCATTTTAAATCCTCAAAGACAAAGGGACCTGGAAGCTCAGACCTGTCCTGCCACATTCCTGAGTAATTTGGTTTTGATTAACCCAAGGAGAAAAGTTGGTTTCTCCTAGCGACCGAGGGGATCAAAGCACCCGGAGGGGCCGTTCCCCTAATACACACAGCCCCCTCCTGCCCCCTACCCCTGGCCGCTCCCCCCCTCCCTGGCCTTTTCAACCTCCCCCTCTTCAGAAGGCCTGAGCAGGAGTTATTTCCACTTTCTGACTCTCAGAGAAGTGGAAGTGTATCATAGAGCTTTGGGTGGACAGACCAGGGAGAAATACCTCCCCCCCCATTCCTTTCTTCCTAAACTCCTATTCCCCCCACAAAGCTGCAAAGCACATTCCTGTGCTAATCCTGCTGCTGGAGGAATGCAAATGGCTGTAATTGTGTGCCCCAGGATGGGCCTTCCGCATCTGTGCAGCTTTTCTTCTTTGAGGAGGTGGCTAAAAAGTTCATTTACATGGAGAAATGAGACTGGCCTGTGATCCCCAGTGGTAGGATGGGCCCTTTCTAATAGGAAAGGGGCCACGTCTGTGTTCTCTGCTCCTTCCATCCCCTTCCCTTCCCACCTGACAGTGTGGGTAGGGTGGGGGGGGGGGGGGGGGGGGGGGGGCGGGTACCAGGCTCCTGCTGGACATATTTTATGGGACCAGCAGTTAAATGAGAGAACTCTGCTCTTAATAGTAAGAAATCAAACTAAAGTATTAGGCCAGCTTTGTAATAGGTAATCCTTGCATTAAACCACAATAAACAACTTATTATTTTTTAAGGGAAGCTATGGTCCCAGAAGTAATTGATAACATTTTGGAAGAGATGCACCACTCTGCTGACCTTACCTGGCTTCTGAAGCACATCTGGCCTTCCATCTTTTTTTTCTTAATTTCAACTTGCAATTTGGCAGTGGGTTATTTGATACTAATTTTTCAGCACAATTGGAAGTATTGCTTGGGAGTTGGTACATTGTAGCTTTAGGGGGATGTTCAAAATAGACAAAATGCTGTCTTCATCAGATTCAAGAGCACTTAACTCCTGGCTGAATCTGAAGTTGAAAGACTGGCTGAGATTCTAGAACAGACCATCCAATACAAATGTAGTACCAGTCATATAACGTGATTCAAAATTTCTAGTAGCCACATTAAAAAATTAAAAAGAAACTGGTGAAATTTATTTTAATACTGTTTTGTTTAGCCCAGTATACCCGTAGTGTTGTAATTTTAACATGTCATCAATATAAAGAAAGCTATTAATGAGATATTTTGTATTCTTTAAAGAAAAAATCCTGTGTGTGTTTTATACTTCCAGCACACCTCAATTTAGCCACATTTCATGGGCTCAGTAGCCACAAGGGGCAGGGCTATTGGACAGGGCAGGGCTAGCACAAAAGCCCTGGGCTCTTCTGAGGCATTCGAGAGAGATGAGTCTCTCCTCATCTCTTGTGACCAGCTGCTTCCATTTACTGGGGTTCATGGGTCTGGGCTGTGTCTGCACACACTTTCTTTTCTAAAAACTGCCCGGGGCCCCCTGATATCCTCATGGCATTGTTAGGAGGCAAAAATGTGATGCTGCTGTGCAAACATTTTGTAGACTGCTTCCTGGCATGCGGGGGGAGGTGGAGGTGTCCACCTGTCTTTGAAGGCCCTTCCAAACCAAGAACACCAGCAGTGGCAGCAAGGT
>NC_060279.1:65290379-65395732 GCF_021613505.1 Equus quagga
ATCATATTAAAATGTTGATCTACAGTCATTTTGAGTGAGTTTTTTCCTCTCCCAAACTTCTTCCTCAGTTTTTGTGCACTGGTCCCATACCACACTCAGAATTTGACTGTTTTTCCTTTCGTAAATGGCTAAACTGAGACACTGTGTATAAGAAATGGAAAGTGACAAGATATGACCAAACCATTGGAAATCAATCCAAACTAAATGTGCTTCTTAACTATAAGTGAACAGTTGAAAACAATCCTCTTTTATAGCCATGGAGATAAATACTCTGTTTTTATTAGGAAAAAATTGCTTTGGACTGAATAAAGTCATTTGATTAACAAGTCAAAGCAGATGGTTTATTGATGTTTCAGAAAGGAGTTTACAAGGTCTAGTGAAAAAAGAGACCCATCTCTGAATTAACAAATTACCCTGCTATATAGGACATTGACAGTTCACTGCTAATAGATTTATGGGCTACTGCTGGGTGTTTCATCCCTATTTGGTTTATTATGATAAAATATTGGGGCATGGGTAATCTATAGCCTTATTGCAATATACTATATTGACCTTTGACCTTTAGGACCTGACAGCAAAACTATGTATTAGATTTTTAATTTGTCTTAATCTAACAGGATCAACATCAGTTGTTGTGTGGTTTATTTTGAAGAGGCTATACAGTGTAACTAAGATGTGGCATGCTGGCTTGGGATTTGCTAAAACTCAGTAAGTTAGCTCTCAGAGATTCTAAGAGTCACATGTTATGATCCAGAAGTCACTGGCAAAATGGCATGTGGTTTGAGTAAAGAAAGTATCTATAAGAAATATCATTGTTCGACTCAGAAGGAAATATTTTTGTCTCTTGGGAAATTTCAGAATCTTTGTATTTGGGAATAGATTTCAATAAATTTAATTTTTATTTCTAGAAGTTCTTTTTTTTTCAGTCTGCCTGGATATTTGATACATCTGTTCTCATGTTTTCCATTTCTTCTTTTATGTCTTTAAATACTTAGAAAAGTTATTTTATAGTCTCTATCCGATAATGCTATTATTGAAAATTCCTGGGCATCTAATATTGCCATGTGTGTCTGCTGACTCTTAGGATGGATTGCTTTCTTTCTGTACTTGCTAATTATGGGTTATGAGCTCATTTTTTAGCAGGGTTCTATTTGTGGGAATCCTTGGATGAGGGTATGTATCTCCAAAATTTTTACTTTTTCTTCTTATAGGTGCTGCATGGATCTTCCCAGCCTAGGTTGACTTTTTATGTAAATTCCTCAGTTTGGGAGTTCCTGAACCATGCAAGCAAAGTAAATATAACCTCAATTTAGAATGAGGGCAGGCCCCTGGCTATACATACCTAGAGGAAACTAGATATTTCATTTCTCTCTCTTTCTCTCTCTCTTTACTCCTATCCCCTTAATGCAGAGCCCAGGGCTAATCAGACAAGTTTTCTTGAGTTCTTAGCATCCAATGAAAAGATGGGGTTTTTTTTAGTTTTGTCCTTTCACCTGGGGTGTAGTCTTAGAGGATTTTGGTTTTATATATGGGAATCTTAGCTACTATTCTGCGCCTTTCACAGCTCCAAGTCTTACATGGCAGTTAAAACCATAGACCCTTGGGTACTGAGATTGGCAAATTCCTCCTGACAGCTACAGTGTCAACTCACACTTACTTAATTTCTTTATCATCTCACTTTTAGGCTTCTGGGAAATAATTTCCCTTACTTTCTTGTTACCTTAGTTATACATTCGAAAGAATTCTTTTAATAGTTTATCCAGAAACATTTGTTAGCAGTTTTCAGGTTAACAAATCCACCAAATTATCAGGACTGGTAGTCAGAATCTTGTTTCCTAAATGTCCCTTTTCACATAAATGAATTAGGTAGAAGCAGGCAGGAAACCTAAGGATCAGAAAATTTTTTTTTTTTTTTTGAGGAAGATTAGCCCTGAACTAACTACTGCCAGTCCTCCTCTTTTTGCTGAGAAAGCCTGGCCCTGAGCTAACACCCGTGCCTATCTTCCTCTACTTTATGTGGGACGCCTACCACAGCATGGCGTGCCAAGCGATGCCATGTCTGCACCCGGGATCTGCACCGGCGAATCCCGGGCTGCCGAGAAGCGGAATGTGAGAACGTAACCACTGCGCCACCGGGCCAGCCCCAGGATCAGAAAATTTCTCCCACCAACTTTACTCACTTTATAATACATTTAATGAATGACCTGATACATTGAATTAGCCTACATCTCTCATACATAACTGCATGTTTCTTCTATTCAGTCTATTTTCTATATTCTGGATATAGGGTTCGATATTTTGGGACAGTATATAGAATGACATGCTCATAGACCTTTTTAAAACTCCCATGCTTGAATCCAGGGACTGCTTTAAGTGGTTAGTTTTATATAAATTATCAAATCATCAAATTTTCATGATATAGTAAACATTTAGCTTGACATGGTATTTTCAAAGAGATTTTTACATAGATCACTCCAAATATGAAAATCATTGTATTAAATGAGCTTACAGATACATTTCAGAAACGTGCAGGCCTTTAAACATTTCCGCTTTTCCACAGGAGCAATTACTAACCAACAAATACAGCTAAGGCTTCACCTTCTGTGATTTCACCTTCTGTGGTTCTTATGTTCCTTGCTGCCGTAATACTGGATGCAGGAATCTGCTTGTGGCCTCACATATATTGACGCCACCAACAGATTACCTAACCAAAATACAATGAAAAAGAAGTGATAAAAGGTAAGAGTGAAGATTACAGCTTTGATAGATATCTATACTTCTTCCAGATAGAGGAAAGATCAAAAAGAGGATGAGGAAAAAGCCAACAATGAAGAAAGAAGGAAAAAAATGATGAAATAATACATTTTTTACAGGTTTTCTTCCAAGAGATCATGAACATATTTCAGAAAATATGTTAATTTTATGGCATGTTATTTAGTATAAAATATTTAAATTCTTTTTCTTACTCTGTGCTTTTGGAATTGTACTTATTACAAAGATGAGAGAGAAATGACTTATTGATAAAGCAATTCAAAGGCTCTACAAAAACTGTTTTTTGAAGTATAGGAAATGAAGTTACTGTTGCCTTATCCATATGGTCAGTGGATACTATATCAGTAACATTTTTCTGATCTTGTCTCTCAAACTTAAACTTTTGCTTTGAGCATTCCATGGACAGTCAGAGCAAAGGATCCACTTAGAAAAATGCTATTTCAAATTTTAGTTTTGTAAATATGGGATCAAAATTATTGAACTGAATGGGAAGACTGGTACACAGATATTTCTATTCTTGCCCATTTAATTATCCCAAAGGACTTCTACTCTTACTTAGCAACTCAACTTTTTATTTGAGTATGGGGTTCTTATTCAACTTTGACACTTAGACATCACCTGATGATTTCTGCTTATGGTTCACAGTCTCTGGTTCAAAACACACATACACATACACAAACCCTACATACTTTATACTGGAGCTAACACTCAATTCTGCCATTCTGTAAATTTATTGTTTTCTGCTCAGCTTCAAAAAAGATGAAGAATGAAAGCAGGGCAGTTTTAAAAACATGACTAAGATATTGTGACAGTTTATTCTGAAGCTAGAGGGAGCAATGGACTAGTAGTTGTTGTCTTTCAAAAATCATACTATAAACTATAACTCTGATACAAGAATAAAAAGTCACTTGATTTTGAAAAATTGTCTAAAAGAAAATGAATCAGATGGTGTTTTCCTTAGGAAAATCAGAGGAAAAGGCTGAGTTATTTTGAATTGTTGGAAGGGAAAATATCTGAAATCAGGGAGTATGTGTTAATTTGTACCAAATTTTAGCTCTGCAGTGGTGCTAAACAATATCTGCATCTGAGGATGACATGGTAATGAATGGGACATGAAAGCATCTTTTATTGCCTCTCCCACTTTTCTTTAGTGACTAGTGGACAGCTGGATACAGAAATTCTTATGATTTGTTCTGCAGCCCCTCCCCCACTGCCTACTGTAATAAGATCTGCAGAAATAATTTAAAAGGCTGACAGATAATTTAGTGTTTTCTCTAAGCCTTCTTTCCTCCACTCCCTTTACACTTTCCACAAGTACTAGTACCCTCCAAGTGAACTAATCCTACAGTAAAATATTATTTCTGGTCTTCATTCTTCTAATCTATCAACTGTCCTCAGTTTTATTTATTTTATTTACGGTTTTAGCTTAACTCTGATGGAAATTACCGTTCTTTATTTCTATCTTCTCTTCAGACTTTACTTTCTATCATTTACTCTTTTAAAGCTGCTATTTTTCTTTCTCTACCTGCCCACTTTTCTTTTTGTTTGGCCATGAGAAGGGTATTATATAAAAGTAGAATTGTAGAATGTCAGTTTTCATTCTCTCAAAATTTTATTCAAGAATCCCTACTCTTTGGAAAAATAAACCCCGATCATCAATAATGGCTTTACATACTTGTGTAAATACATTTTTTTTTTGTGAATAGAAACTTTTATTTTGTACTTGAGAATTATAGACCTGAAAATGAACCTATAGAGTAAGAATAAACAAGACTTGCTAAATGATATAGCCCACCTGAACTGTAGGATAAGAGGACACTTGAACAGCTACAAACCTGGGCATATTGCTATAGTGACTCGAGCAGAATCTGCTATGGGTCGAGGACAGAATACTGATAATGTGATATCAAGTCTACAGAGTTAGCTTTAAACAATGGAGAAATGCAAACCTAAGCATTTTCACTTCAGTGACACGGCCTCTAATGAGATCATGGATGTGTTTCAGAAAGGTAAGGAAGCACTTCAAAATATTTGTATCTTTCAGATCTGAACTGATTGTCATGGCTAGGGTTCCTCCATTCCTTCCCCTCTTTAAACAATCTTTAAGAGTTGAGATGTGCTTATGGAGGACTATCCAATGGGCCTCCAAGCCAAAGCAACCCAGTTGTTTTGTTTTTTTGTTTTGCTGAAGAAGATTTACCCTGAGCTAACATCTGTGCCAATCTTCCTCTATTTTGTTTCTGGATCACTGCCACAACATGGCTGCTGACGAGCAGTGTAGGTTCACGCCCAGAACTGAACCTCGGCCACTGAAGTGGAGCATGCCGAACTTAACCACTAGGCCAAGGGCTAGCCCCAGAAACCCAGTTTTAAGAGCAAGGGTTGCGATAAAAGGCACAGGAAGATGTAAGTGCCAGATGCACTGAATAACTCTGTAGTTTAACCAAGTCCTCCAAGTAACTCTGGGATGAACCTGTAATGCTGTCCCAATTTCTGCCACTCCCAAATTAGCATAAATTCCATTTTATCAGTTGCCCATGGCTTGTCTTTCATCTTGAGCTTTTAACCTATAAAGATAAGTGAAGGTATATTTAAAGGTGGGAAAAAACTTGGAGGTTTGTAGCCACAAATGAGTCAAATTTATGATGGAAAGGAGGGTTGCAGTTATGACTAGACATGGCGGGATATTATATTTTTGAAAAGCAAACTGTTAAAAAGAATATTATTAATAAAATGAAGTGAATAAATGAGAAATGAATAAAAGAATTGTATAGTAAATAGAAAAGAGGGGAGAATGAAAGGATATAACATACTAATCATCAAGGAAGTCAGACAAAATAGACAAAAAAGCAAAATAAAATAATGCTCAATAGGGGATTTAAAGGAAATCAGAAAGAAGTAAAAATAGATTTAGAAGGGAGTGGGATAGGACCACTACAAAGCACAACAAATGAGCTTTGGCAGGAATGTTAATTAGCTCTTTTGCTTAGCCTCCTCTAAAAAAGCTAATAATAACAAGAAAATAAAGAACATTATAAAAGACACCAGTAATTGAAGCCAATAGTTGAAAAAAACTATAAACCTAAAGGATTAATAAAGAGATTAGAAAGAATAATTATATGTAACTGTATTTGAATCTACAGATTTGTATGAAGTAGTCTCAAGGATGAACAACTATAGAACACCCATAATTAATCTTGGAGTCCAGAGCTAAACTCACTATCACTAAAGGACCAACAAAAAACAAACAAAAAGATTCTGCCTCCACATGCTCAAGATAACAAAATTTGAAATCTTGTGTTACACAGCGTGGCACTGGCACCATGAAAACCATGAACTCACTGCTAATTCATATATAAAAAGCTAAGAGAAAGATGACTGACTGATTACTAGTAACCTTAAATTTTCCTAAAGAATCCTTATCAAGTAAACCACACATGCTTTTCATAGAATTTAGGATTTATTTAATAGTGACTATTTAGAATGGGGAGAGCAAAAATATTTGGATATCATCGAGTACTTTGCAATACCTAGCTATTGTTTTAAACACTTCTTGTGACATTGAATAGACTCTAAGAAAATAAAATTATTATGACCTGGTTTCTATATGACAGAGTCTGTAAAGGTGACACTGAAGTCCCACCACTTCATTTTGATCACATATTGCCTGGTTACATGCAGTTGCAATGAATTCAGTACAAAAGAAAGTGAACTTAAAGCTCATAGTACCATATGTTAGAATTTGATTAATAAGCCAGGAATAAAGAATCGTGATCTATGGTAAAAGGAATGATAATAGGAAAACCATAAGAAATGGAGTTAAACCCCACATTATTTTCCCTTTTTATCAGTGTCTACAATAAGCACTAACTCTTTTGTTTTAAGTTAATGGAACACATATCCTACTCCTAGGTTTTATGCAGAAGGAAAAGATGTGATTCTTTTGAAATTTCTTATCCAAATTTTGTAGAAGTAGCTATGGAGGAAAATGAGTTAGGAAGAAAAAAAGAAAACATTTAAAACTGGCATTTAGAGATATTTGCAGCGCTTAGGGATGCTTCAGAAACCCATATGAGGATACCAATTTAAAAGATACTGCAGATTCGGGGCTTGCCCAGTGGCATAATGGTTAAGTTCCTGTGCCCCACTTTGGCAGCCCAGGGTTCGTGAGTTCAGATCCTGGGTACCGACCTACACACCACTCATCAAGTCATGCTGTGGCGGTGTCCCACATACAAAACAGAGGAAGACAGACACAGATATTAGCTCAGTGACAATCTCCCTCAAGAAAAAGAGGAAGATTGGTACAGATGCTAGCTCAGGGCCAATCTTCCTCACTGGAAAAAAAAAAAACGGTACTGCAGATTCTATTATGAATACCTTTATAAATGTCACCATCACTGCAAAGGAAAGGAACAAGACTCAGTGAACTCAAATTATGATGAAAAGATTAGAGGATAAACATTAGACGAAGTTTTCCAAATGATCTAAATGGTGTTATATTTTGTACTCATAGTTTAGCGTACTTGCTTTTTTTCCTATACAATGTAGAAGTGGATTATAATAATTAAAAAAATGGATATAGAGATCTCATTCCATGATTAAGATACGTGAATGAAAATAATAAAACTGGAAAATATGGAAATCCAATGCCATAATTAGGATAATTCTATAACTATTTTAATATTTGGTTAGTTAAATAAAATTATGAAATATAAGGCACAATAATCTGAGGTTAGGAAAAAATTATTAGGGAAATTCTCTGAAGAGATAGCACAATTGAGTAACTTAAACGATGAAGACAAAAATAGAGGAGCCAGACTCAGCACAAATTACCTGTTTGTTAAAGTGAAGTAGTAATTGTATCTTCAAAATGATGAATTCCTGAAATAATTATACAAAAGGAGGCAATCAATTCTAATCTTAACTTTCATAGGAATAGCAAGAAAATATCCCCCATCATCCTCCAAGTGGTCCCTAATAATACTTTTCAGAAGCTATGACAAACTCATATAGTAGGATAATGTAAATTTAGGTAATAACCATGGTTCGTGATAAGTAATTCATTCACCCTAAAAAGCAGTAAAGTCTGATAAATCAGAAAACATATACACATATTATGAATGTCAGATCCACAGTAAGTTATAAGGACTCCTAGAAATCTCTAACTTTTTGAGATTTGAAGCATGGTGGACAACCACTCTATCCCACAAAACATACTTTGGCATTAGTTTTGGAAACTGAATACCAATACTTGTTGAGCTATAGGTATGACAAAGTATAATAAGTCTTATTGTTTCTCGTACTTATGTCATAAAGCATGTTTATTCTTCTTTTGTGTGTGAGGAAGATTGGCCCTGAGCTAACATCTGTCACCAATCTTCCTCTTTTTTGCTTGAGGAAGATTGTCCCTGAGCTAACATCTGTCCTAAGCTTCCTCTATTTTGTATGTGGGATGATGCCACAGCATGGCTTGATGAGTGGTGTGTAGGTCCACACCCAGGATCCGAACCATGAACCTTTGGCTGCCAAAGTGGAGCATGCGAACTTAACCACTACACCAACGGGCTGGCTCTCCAAGAGTTTATTCTTACTAGGACTATACTGATAATTCAAAATGGAACATTGTAACATATTCTACCAAAATCTACATTAAAAATCAACATTAGGGGCCAGCCTGGTGGTGCAGCTGTTCAGTTCGCAAGTTCTGCTTTGACGGCCCAGGTTTGCCGGTTTGGATCTGGGTGCGGACCTATGCAGCACTTACTGAGCCACGCTGTGGCAGGCGTCCCAGACATAAAATAGAGGAAGATGGGCACAGATGTTAGCTTAGGACCACTCTTCCTCAGCAAAAAGAGAAGGACTGGCAGCAGATGTCAGCTCAGGGCTAATCTTCCTAAAAGAAAAAAAAGATCAACATCAGAATCCAAAAAGTCCAGGTCTAGTAGCAAATTTCCTGAGATAAATCATATCAACTATTTTTTCCCTAGGCCTTAACTTCTAAATCATATTTATATATATGATATATATATAAATGATATATATATAAATATATGATATATATATATACATATTTACATGAGTTATGTGATTAGATATTTTTATATATGTGTATATATAAATGTATTTTTTCCCCCACTAACGGCGATCAGGACCAAAGTCTTGTAACTTTGTTGATCTTCTTCAGAATTTCTATAGTAGCAAAGGAGAGTATTTCTCCTCTTTGTGCACATTATAAAGAATCCAGAGCTCCTGTTATACCTTGGCAAGTAGTAAGCATGTTAGAAATAAACATATACTATGTTTAACCAAAACCTACCTTGAAGTTTACAAATATAAAATATTTTAGAAATATAATTTATTTAAAAGTGCCAGTTTCATAAGACTACTCCAATTCATGCCTATATAAAGATCAATATATCACAGGTGATGACAGCTGGGGTAAAGCAAGAAGAATGATGAAAAGAGACCATGAGAGCAAAGCTTCAGAGTGAATGAAACACCCAGAGAAATCTTGGGATTTCTTAGAGGGTGGATTTTGACTGGTTTATTGCAGAGAGGGTCAGGAGTCACAAGCTAAGGCAATAGGTCTTAGGACAAAATCTGAAGAATCAGGAAGTCTATTTGGCACTTATACTCAAAGATGTTTCCAGGTGGTGCAGTCAGTATGAGAAATCTACCACCCACCATGATACAAACATTTAAGTTCAGAGAAATCTGTAGTTTTGCAGAATGAAATGAATGGACTAATAAAATCTTGCTACTGCAAAAAATCCCAACAAAACAAAAACAAAGAAAAAAGCCCAAACAATTTAATCTCATTACCATTTAATTAAGTTTGCATTTGATTGTAACAAATATTTTGTTGCTCAGTTTATTTTTCTGTTTTGCAACCCCGTATAAAAATCATTTGATTGGGGGCCGGCCTGATGGCGCAGCTGTTAAGTGCACACGTTCCACTTTGGTGGCCCGGGGTTCTCCGGTTTGGATCCTGGGTGCAGACATGGCACCACTTGGCAAGCCATGCTATGGTAGGTGTCCCACATATAAAGTAGAGGAAGATGGGCATGGTTATTAGCTCAGGGCCAGTCTTCCTCAGCAAAAAGAGGAGGATTGGCAGCAGCTAGCTCAGGGCTAATCTTCCTCAAAAAAAAAAAAAATAATCATTTGAAGGAAATACAAGAAGGTGGTAAGGGCCAAAATTCATGTCTGTTGTTTTTATGAAGAATATTTGGGAAGTAACTAAAATGAAAGATAACTGATGCTACCTAAGATCAGGAGCCCTTCTCAGCTACAAATACTCAAAGTGGTTCCTAATATTTTGGCTATGACACTGTGAAAGATTTAAAGATAAAATGTTATGGAGGCAGGAGAAAGCTCATGGTCAAGGGATTAGTCTTAATTTCTAAGGAAGAGATGCAGATGTTAAGACCTAAATAAAAATCAAGAAGTAGGTAACTAATGGCATCTAGGATGACAAGGATACTGAGGAATATGTGGCTTCCTAAAGAAATTAAGTTCTGGATGAGCAAAATTAGGCGTTTAATATCAACAGTAAACCACATTCTTCTATGCTTTAAATCGGTGGACATGATCAGTTTACTACCTTTTGTTGAAGTGACTGCAAAAATGACAGCTATGCCTCTGACAGATGGGTAAGGATCAAATTATGACAGTGGTACCTCAAGGAATATAAAGAAGGCATCCTCTTGGAATTTGCTATAACATGTCTAAGAATGTTGAACAGTATGAACTAGTTCAGGTATAGAAGCATCATGCCCCTTTTTATTTCTTGTCACAAAGTTTTTCAAAGAATTAATGATAAATATGCTTACATCTAGACTTTTAATCACCCTGCCCTTCTGGTGTTTGGGTTCTGTATGTTATGAGTTTAAGGCTAGGCTGTCTCATAATGAATAATGCAATAACCAAGCATATGACCTAGGCAACTAGAGCCTGAACTGAGGGAACAGTTCTTGTTGCACTTTATACATTCTTGTAGTATATATATGAAATTTGCTATATTTCATATTGAAGAGCTATATCTCCACAGTGGGGAGGTTTATTGAAAGAAATGGATGGATGATATTGTGTTTAGTTTTGTAAAGATTTTGAGACTATCATATTGTGTTTGTATTCTACACGCATTCAAGGAGCCAAATGACTAACACAAAACGTGCTCAAAGCATGGGAAGGGACCTTAGAAATGATTTGTTCCAATCTCCCACCAGATATAGGATTCTCCTCAGTTGCTCAAAAATAAAAGATCAATATATTTTATTGTTTAACACGCTTTCCCCAACAATGTGGGGTGTTTCTTTCTTCACCTCTCTGCCCTTCATGACCTTAGACATAAAAGGAAGAAATTGAGCAAGATCTCAAATATTTCTTCTAACACATTGATTCTTAACTTTGTTGCTAGTTGGAACTTACTGAGCCTAAACATTATGTGTGCCTTCAGTATTATAAATATTTTTCAGTGTAGAAATTAAAGAAGTAAGTATTCTTAAACCATAAAACAATGAAGATTCATAGAGACATTTTCATGTTGAGAAAACTCTTTAAAAAGCATCTATTCTATAACATTTAATATGTATATTGTGGTCATCCAGAAAAGAGATTTCTTGATTTATTATTCTGAATGACTCCTTGCCAATGGGTGATAACGTCTTAGGGTTTCCTGGTTTATCCTGTGATCACTAGAATATTGCACTGCTATAGCAATTCTGATCTGCGGGTTTTTTTTCTTTTAATTTTTATTCACTTAGGTCTCAATTACAACACATCTCAGATGTTACTCTTGTTTATGCTCTTTGTTCTAGGGCTGCTGGTGGGAGCATATGCATACATCTGCAAATAAAGCTTGCAACTTTGGGATGTAGATGTGACATAGGCCTAAGTCAGTTTTAGTAAGTAATCAAGAGAGCCTATATGTAGTTTAATATAAATGAAAATGAGAACATACTAGAAAGAATCAATTTGTGAATTTAATTTGGGAGAGAAGGGAGAAGGTTAAAAAGAGTTAAATAAGTGGCTCTGAGGCTTAGTATAAGTTATACATCTGAGGAAGGAAGGGTCACCTACATGGGATATGAAGTGGAATCAGCAGTTATGAATGGAAAGACTGGTAAAATAACTCAGTATAATTTGTTGAAGATGAATATACTTGCCTGCAGTGTTCTAAGGCTTAATCATTTTTATTACTACTTATAATTTGTCGACAGTGGTTAGGTACCAACTTGACACAAAATGAGTTCTGTCTTCTAGATGTCATTTTACTAGAGGTATGAAGAACAGACAATTCTCTTCTTTCTCTGTGGCATGCAGTATATATAGTCATAATCTTCAAAATCATTATATCATAAATTCATACCTACTTTGTTATTCATTTTCACCCTTAGGTCTTTTTGACCATTTGATGACTTTCAGATCTTGCTCCCTTTGAATACCTATTTTGTTTTATTGTTTTTCACCTAATTCAGTAGTAGTTTCTATTCTGGAGGGTCAGAATTTCATTTTGTTGTTTCCACTCCATATTTCTAAGCTCTCTGGGTACCTGTATATTGCTCTGCTGCCCTTACTGCTATTTGCGTCATCTCCCAATTTAATATCATCTGTGAATTTCATTAACATTGCTTTTTACTCCTTCTTCTACATCATTAATGCAGCAGCTATATAAGACAGGACATAACACTGATCCTTGCAGCACCTAGACATAGTCCCCAGCTTTATACATTTTCATTTATGGCTTATCAATTTTTTTATGGTTCTCCAGCCAGTTTTGAATCCATGTGACTCTGCCTATACTCACGACAATTTGAATTAATTGTGCACAGATGTCATGAGACACTGCATCAAGCCTTCTCTAATTTGAGAAATGCTACATCTATTGTATTTTTTCATCTAATGCTATTATATCTAAAAAATTCACATTTTCAGACTAGCTTTAAATTTACAATTCTATTGATCTCTACATATTTACTCCTCTTTTAATATTTGTACCATTATTTTCATGCAATAAATACAGGTGACACAATGATGTTTATTTTTTGAACATTCCTTTTTTTAAACTTTTTACTTTGGAATAATTTTAGATTTACAGAAAAGTTACAAAGAGCAGTGTGAGTTCCCTTATATCCTTACCTCCCAGCTTTCCTTAATATTATCTTAAAGAGCCATGGTACACTTGTCAAAACTAAAAAGTTAACACTCATACAATACTATTAACTAAACTACAGACTTCATTCAGATTCCACCCATTTTTCTACTACCGTCCTTTTCCTATTACAGGATTTAGGATACCACATTGCATTTAGTGGTCATGTCCTCCTAGTCTCCAATGATCTAAGACAGTTTCTCCGTCTTTCCTTGTTTTTCATGATATTGACACTTCTGAAGAGTGCTGGTCAGATATTTTGTAGAATGTCCCTCAATTTGGGTTTGTCTGATGTTTTCTCACGACAAGACAGGGGTTATGATTTTTTGGAAAGACTACCACAGAGGCAAAATGCCCTTCTCATTGTGTCATACTGGGGGTATATGGCATTAGCAGGATTTATTACTGGTGACACTAACTTTGATCATTTGGGTAAGGTGGTATCTGCCAGGTTTCTCCACAGTAAGTTAGAAATTTTCCCTTTCCTCACTCTATTCCATGCATTCTGACTGAGAATTATTACAACGGTCTCAAAGGAGTAAAAATTCATTCTTGGCAGCAAAAAAAATCTAACTTGCTTTATGCATAAAACATGGATATATATATAGTACATAAACATGTACAGTATATTTGTGGTATTAAAATTTCATCAGGGGTGTGAGGGCTTTAGGAAAGAATATCTAAAAAGTCTTGTGTGTGTGTCTATGTGTGTGTGTGGGGGGGGGGGATGATAAAAGAAAAAAAAAAAAGGTCTGTCAAATATTGTTTTATTCATCGGAAGCAAGTCCCTAAGCCCAGCCTAAATTCAAAAGGAGGAGAATTAAGCTCTACCTCCTGGAGGAGGGAATATCTACATAAACCTTTTGGAATTTTTCTGTAAGAACATTCCTTTTTTTTTTTTAAGTCATCATTTTGGTCCATTTTCTTTCAATAGTTTGGGTTTGTGTTTCTATGTTAGTTTGGGTCTTCCAAGAAGCAGATGCCAAAATGGGATTAGACATGCAAAAGATTTATTAGGTGATTTACCTATAAAAAGTGAAGAGAAGTAGGGGCTGGCCCCGTGGCCGAGTGGTTAAGTTCGTGCGCTCCGCTGCAGGTGGCCCAGTGTTTCGCTGGTTCGAATCCTGGGCGCGGACATGGCACTGCTCATCAGACCACGCTGAGGCAGCGTCCCACATGCCACAACTAGAAGGACCCACAACAAAGAATATACAACTATGTACCGGGGGGCTTTGGGGAGAAAAAGGGAAAAAATAAAATCTTTAAAAAAAAAAAAAAAAGTGAAGAGAAGGGAGCAAGAAGGCAAGAGAGCCTTCAGACTGTGATACAGTTCTGGTACCTGCAATGGAGAAAGGGAAGGAAGGAGACCTGGGTAAGACGAGTCTAAGACTGCAGTGCAGTTCTAAGGAAAGTTTTGGCCCAGCCAATGAGGAGTCCTTCAGCAAAAGTATCCCATTAAAGAAGTCCTGCATCTCACAGGAAAGGACCTGCATTTCAACCCCACCATATGCAGTCATTGCCTGGAAGGATCACTTGGGAATTATGGCCTAGGTACGAACTTGAGAGTGGATTCTAAAAGGTAACATCTGGGGCCATCAGTCAACTATGTTCCCTGCAGCAGGAGATCTAAGCAGTACATTTTCATGCCCATCACTGTCCATACTTTTATGCAGTCATATTAAAACACCAGAAATTATTTTTGAAAGAATATTACCTAATTCTTTCCCCATTCTAGTATCTTTTTACTTTTTGTTTGCTTTTCTAAACATAGCTGCATACAATAACAAATAATATCTTAGAAACCGAAACTTTGTTTTTCCATTTAAAAATATTAATTTAATGGGGCCGGCCCTGTGGCCTAGTGGTTAAAGTTCCACGTGCTCTTCTTTGGCAGCCCAGGTTTGAAGGTTTGTATCCCAGGCGTGGACCTACACCACTTATCAGCCATGCTGTGGAAGCAACCCACAGACAAAATAGAGGAAGACTGGCATAGATGTCAGCTCAGGGCTAATCTTCCTCAAGTGAGAAAAAGACAAAGATTGGCAATGGATGTTAGCTCAGGGAGAATCTTTCTCAGGAAAAAAACCTACTGCTTTAATGACTTCTGGCATTTATAAGTAGTAAAGTATCTCAAATTAGATACCCTTTCAACAATAACAATTATGAATTCTGACTAAAATATAAGAAAAAAACCATTTGAAGCCACTGTGAAGTGATCAATAGCAGGTAGAAACTGAAGGGGATACAATCCTTCAAAGAACAGAAGCCAATAGGTGATATCCACATCTTTCCAACTTTTTTCTAAGGTTATTTCTCAGTCTGAATGGTGAACAGGGAATAGAGCTTAAGCAGAAAGCAGTAGATTTTTGGGCTGAGTCGTCAGAAGTTGGAATTTAAGGCTGCTAGAGCAGCTGGAAATTGATAGAGGGAGTCTCCAAAAAGGGGAAGCCACGGAGAGTTGGGTGAGGCAGAGAGAGTAGCTCCAAAATCTGCATAATACCTCCCTGCAAATCCTTGACTGACTCCTGAACTCTGCATGTGCAGGGTGAGATCCAAGAAACCTAGAGGGAAGCAACAGCTAAAAGGCTGAAATACCTTCAGTGGCTACCCAGTAATGATGAGTCAGAGTTTAAGGGGTGAATCCCTTAAAGTTAGGCCACAATGAGATACTACATCTTACCCATGTGGATGGCTACTATAACAAAAAGTGGAAAATAACAGCCTTATAAAGGAAATCCTCACACATGGTACAACATGGATGAACTTTGAGGACATTATGCTAAATGATAAAAGCCAAGCACAAAAAGACAAATACCGTATGATTCCATTTATATGAGGTAACTGAAGTAGTCAAATTCATAACAGACAGAAAGCAGAATGGTGGGTGCCAGGGGCTTGGGGGAAAGGGAATGGGGAGCTGTTGTTTAATTGGTATAGAGTTTCTGCATTGCATGATAAAAAAAGAGTTCTAGAGATTAGTTGCACAACAATGTGTACTTAACACTACTGAACTAGACACTTTAAAAAAATGGTTAAGATGATAAATTTTATGTTATTTTACCACAATTTTTAAAAAGTCAATTAACTGTTTAAAGTAAAAGTAATATACTGTGGAATTTATGATATGTGTAGATGTAAAACATATAACAAAATAGTACAAAGGATGAGAGGGAAGTAAATAGAATTACACCACTGTAAGGTTTTTACATTGTAAGTAAATCAGTATAATATTAATCCAAGGTAGACTGTGATAACTTAAGTACACATATTTAATCTCTAAAGCAACCAATAAAATAACAACACAATTACGTATGATCAAAAAAGCCAAATGAGAAGATAGAATAGAAACCAAAAAAAATACTTGATTAACCTAAAACAAGATAGGAGAGGAGGAACAAAGGAACACAGAATAGAAGGGACATACAGAAACAAACATCAAGACGGTAGACTTAAATTTAAGCACACCAATAATTAAATTAGATGTAAATGAGCTAAACATACCAATTAAAAATTGCTGCTTTCAGAAAATACATTGACAAATATTAATAGCCCCATTTGAGAATTCTTTCTAAAAAAAATTTTAACATAAAAATTTTCATTGCAGATATGATGCCTTATTCTTCAAATAGTTCTGATTTTACCACACATCATGGTCATTTACAAAAGAAATCTGTATTAATATCTGTTATATTAGTCATCTGCATTACAGATGTTTAAAAAATGCTTCCAATGAGACATACTATCAGTAGCACTTCTCCATGACAAAAAGAAGATGGTGGTACAAAACCAAGAAAATTTCTAACAAGTGGGTTATTTTTAGGGGGATTTTTCTTTTTCAATGAATTTTATCCTTTTTCTCCTAAATCATGTCCCACTCTTTTCTCCAGTTGCTTCCACGGTATCTTTTCAATTTTATAGATTGCACAGAAATATGGTAAAAAGATTACCTCAATTTCTTGGGTTTCTTATGAAAATTATTTCCATATCAAGCCAAATTCATAGTAGCAAATAGATTTTGTTTGTTTGTTTGTTTGTTTTAAGACTGGCGCCTGGGCTAACAACTGTTGCCAATCTTTTTTTTTTTTTTCTCTGCTCTATCTCCCCAACCCCCCCGCCCCCCCATGCACAGTTGTATATCTTAGTTGCACGTCATTCTAGTTGTGGGCAAATAGATTTTTAAATGGAGGTATGGAGGAAGGAAAAAGGGAAATTAATGTTTCCCAAATATATTACTATATAATCACACTTCTCTCTTTTATAAATTCTTTGGCATAATGAAAAATGTTTTGTGGACCATTCCTTGTATTCCTTCACAAATATATTGTAATGTATCTGGTTCTCATTGTGGTGCTGCTAATACAACAGATTTTCTAATCCAGATTGAAAGTAAATTGAAAAATAGCTTTCTAACGGATTTGTTTTTAGCTTGGAAAGCAAGATTTTGTATTTATAAGTCAGGTACAGTAATGTTATTAATTTTCTTCCATCCAAAGATAAAATTCACCTTAAAAAACAGCTACAGTTATCATGTCATTATGTTTTTGATCTGTCTCAGGTAAACCTGATATGCCTAGGTATTTGACATTTTTAGCTGTGACACTTCAGTAACCTCTGCCAGTAGCAGAACATAACAGAATGAAATATTTTTTTAAAAGATTGAAAAAAGAATGAAATTGGCATTAGTTTGTCTAATAAGCTGATGACAAGAGTGATGGGAAGTAACGGAGCAGTGATTCACATATCTGAATCTCCTTCGTGTGAGGATAAAAAAGAAATGGCAAATATTCTATTTCACAGACTAATAGCTATAGTATATACCCATTTCCCCCAGTTAACAGAACACCAATTTTGTTTAGGCATCCACCCTTTAAAAAAGTGACATAACCAAAACTCAGGGATAAATCTTGATTTGTTTAAGCCCATCCTTAGGTAATTCATTATCTTTTTCTCCTTGCCTGTTATTGTTTAGGAGGTGAGGATGTGACTCAGTCAACGAGTCATGAAGGCAAGTGTGCTAGAAGGCTTCTAAGAATGATTTCCTTGTTCTTAAAAAGAAACACACATGAAGAGATGGTATTTTCTTTTGCAGGATGCTGTTCTGACTGGATTTGAATACTGAAACTGCAGCGGTCATCTTGTGACCGTGAAGAAAGCTAGTCTGAAGACAAGGGCTAGCACTTTGAGGATAGTAGAGTGAAACAATGATAATCCTGATGGATCCTGATGACGCCACTGGGCAGCTGAAATAACCAACCTGGGAGTTGTCCTCTCTTGAAATTTCATATTTCAGAATACATTTTTCAAATTTTTAAGTAATTTTGAGATTAAATCTTTTTTTTTTTTTTTTTTTACTGCAATTGAACTTACTCTTAATGTGTACATACTAGGTATCTGGAATTGTGCTAAGTGCTGTACCTGGATTATCTCATTTAATACAACAAACCTACGAGATAACTATTATGATGCCCATTAAAAAGAAGAAACCTTGTCTTACAGAGTTAAACTACATTACTCACATCACATAGCTAATAAATGGCACAGTTGAGAATTCAAAACTTTTTTACTTCAAAGTTAGACTCTTAGCTACAGTAGCTCTTGAGCTACTGACTCAATATTATCATTAATTCCACAAAAAAATGACTGACAACATATTATGGGGTATGTACTATGCTAATTTCTTGAAAACTGTATTCAGATAAAAAGTTTTTTAGTGGAAGCAGTATCTGAGATTGCACATGAGAACAAATATTAAACCAACTCTATAAATAGGCTTGGTAATAGAGTTTTCTATTTGTTAAGGAATATTCCAACTAAATAAGTAATACACTTACTTATTTCAGTAGCTTTAGTTTTAGAGTGTGTTGGACAGCAGGGCATGTTGCAAAGATCTGTGTCATGGGCTGGAAACGTATGAATCACTTTTGTCAGGTTTGCATCTGTTGGGATATACAGGAAGGTCATCTTCGAGAAATGGGAACTCTCAAGAATGTAGCAGCAATCGCATGTTCAGAGTGACTGTTAATTCTAATTGATCTTGTGATATACTTAAGGGCCTGCTTAGAAATCACCAATTGCTAAAAGTAAACAAATAGTTACTATTTTATTAAAGTACATAGTACTGTGCTAGATGTAGGAAAGAGAAAAGAAATACAAGCCGTGAAACTTAGCTATCCTCAAGCAGTATACACATTCTTGTTTGGGAGATGATATTAACACCCTGATAAAATGAAAGGAAGTATATCATTAAACACTTAATTATATGTTAGTGACAACAGTCCAAAAAAGAGAACAAGATCTATAATCAGTTGTCAAATGTATATCAATGTGTAACCTTATAAGTTTCAGAAAGCTTTCATGTTATCTCATCTGATATTCACAAAATTGCATAAAGGTAGGAAAGGCAAGTAGTATTTAATCAATGACAACTGCCTTTAATAATAACCTCCAAGGTGTCAGACATTGTGTAAAGCACTTTTCATTCTCTTTCTCATTTTATTCTCACAAGAATCCCATGTGGTAGGGACTATTGTCCCATTTCCAGATGCTGAAACTGAGTTAAACGAACTGCTTGAGAACACACAACTAATAATTCACACAGTTGTATTTAACACTAGCCTTGAGGTTGATACTTACCACTATCAAAGTTGAGAGTTCTACTACTGAATTTTGCCAATACTGTGAAATAATGAATCTCCAAAACCTATAAATATCTCATGTCTATACAGAAAACATTTCCTTATTTTGTCTGAAATAGACTAAAGCAAAATTTCAAGAAGTCTAACCTTACTTGAAACATCACATAGCTAGCTCACTGTGAGGAAATTTTTCAAATATAGATGAGTATGAAAATGCCAATGCTGTATCACCATCACACCAAATCTACATTAGCCTCCAAGGTAGCTAGGTTAGGACTAAATACAAGAACTTTCTACCCACTCTGGTAGTTAGCTGTTGATGAGAAGGTAACACCAGGCAAATACAGGGATGTGTTGCTGCAGCACAGCCTATCCCATCCTATTAAAAAGGTAACATGAATTATGCTTTTAGAGTTCTTATTTCAATAGACAATGTTAAATAGGTCATCTGAATCACTCTGCTTGTGTGACACAAGTCAAGTACTCAGTTTCCACCAGGGTTCCAGGTTTACTATTACCTGAATACTCTGTATTCTGGACTCTCAGCCTCACAACTCCAGCTCAGTCAAGCCTAATCAAACCCAAAAAAACTAAGCCAGTGTCACCAAATTCTTCTGAGAATTATTTGTATTTGAAAGGTATCTCATTAATTTATAAAATTAATACCAGAATACTAGAATATTCCTGATGCATGGTCATTATGTTTTATGCTCAAAGGAAAAATCTATTTGGAAAACCTAAATAAGATTAAAAGATATATAATCGGAACAAAGAAAACCAATGGGTTTTCTCATTAACCTGTAGGTTAGAGCAGTGATTCTCAAAAATAGTAACTACACATTCTTAATCACATAAATTTTTTGTTGTGGTAAAATATACATAAAATTTGCCACTATAAGTTCAGTGGCATTAGGTACATTCACAATGTTGTGCAACCATTACCACTATTTCCAGAATGTTTTCATCATCCGAAACAGAAATTCTGTACTTATAAAGCAGTAACTTTCCATTTGACCTCCTCCAATCCTGCCCCTGGTATCCTCTAATCTGCTTACTGTCTTTATGAAACATAACTTTTGAAATCATAAAATATTGACCTTTTCTATATGGCTTATTTTACTTAGCATAATATTTTCCAGTTCCATCCATATTGTGATATCTATCACAACTTCATTGCTTTTTTATGGCTGAATAATATTCCATTGTGTGAATATATTACATTTTGTTTATCCATTCATTTGTTGATGAACACTTAGGTTGTTTCTACCTTTTGGTAACTGAATAATGTTTGTCTGAATACTGGTGTACAAGAATCTGTTTGAGTCCCTATGACTCAGTCCCTATGAATCCCTATACCTATGAGTGGAATTGCTATGTTTAACTTTTTGAGTAACTGCCAAACTGTTTTCCACAGCAGCTGCACCATTTTAGAGTTCCAACAGCAATGAAAAGGAGTTCCAATTTCTCTACATACTTGTCAACACTTTTTCTTTTTCCTTGCTTTTTTTTTTTTTTAATAACAGCCATCATCCTAGGTGTGAAGAGGTATCTTATTGTGGTTTTATTTTGCATTTCCCTAATGAATAATGGAGGTTTTTTGTTTTTTGTTTTTTTGCTTATTGGCTGTTTGTATATATTCTTGGAGAAATGTCTATTCAAGTCTTTTGCTCATTTAAAAAATGTGGTGTTTTTTAAATTGCTGAATTGTAGCAATTCTTCATATATTCTGAATATTATACCCTTATCAGATATATGGTTTACAAATATTTTCTCCCATTCTGTGGATTGTCTTTTTGCTCCATTGATAGTGTTCTATGATGCATAAAAGTTTCAAATTTTGATGCAGTCCAGTGTATTTTCTTTCATTGACTGTGCTTTTGGTGTCATATTTAAGAAACCATTGCCAAATCCAGGTCATACAAATTTGTCCCTATGTTTTCTTCTAAAAGTTTTACACTTTAGCTCTAACATTGAATCCACTTTGAGTTAATTTTTGCATATTGTGTAAGTCAAGGTCCAACTTCATCGTTTTGCATGGATATCCAGTTTTCCCAACAGGATGTGAAGAGACCTTTCTTTCTCTCATTGAAGAGTCCTGCCACTCTTGTTGAAAATCATTTAACCATGTATGTAGGGCTTATTTCTGGGCTCTGAATTCTATTCCATTGGTCTACATATCTATCCTTATTTTGATTACTGTAGCTTTGTACTAAGTTTTAAAATCAAGAAGTTTGTGTCTTCCAACTTTTTCTTCTCAAGATTGTTTTGACTATTCAGGGTCCCTTGAAAGTCCTTAATTTCAAGATGAGTTTTCCTATTTCTGCAAAAAAATGTTACCAGCATTTTCATGGGGATTGAACACAATCTCTACATCCCTTTGGGTAGTATTGTCATCTTAACAATATTATGTTTTTCAATCCACGAACATGGGATGTTTTTCTATTTATTTATGTCTTCTTTAATTTCTTTTTTATTTTTGGTGAGGTAGATTGTCGCTCAGCTAACATCTGTTACTAATCTTCCTCTTTTTGCTTGAGGAAGATTGTCCCTGAGCTACCATCTGCACCCATCTTACTCTATTTTGTATGTGGGACACTGCCACAGCATGGCCTGATGAGCAGTATGTAGGATTGTGCCCAGGATCCAAACCCGTGAATCCCAGGCCACTAAAGCAGAGTACGTGAACTTAACCACTATGCTACTGGGCCAGCCTCTTCTTTCTTTCAGTAATGATTTCAAAATGCTTTGTGTACAAGTCTTGTGACTCCTTGGTTAAATTTATTTTGCTAAGCATGTTATTTTATTCTTTTGGATGCTATCGTAAATGGATTTATTTTCCTAAATTCCTTTTCTGGTTGTTCATTGCTAGTGTATATAAATATAAGTAATTTTGTGTGTTGATTTTGTATCTTGCAACTTTGCTGAATTCATTTATCTCTAAAATGTGTGTGTGTGCATGTGCAGGCTCATATGTGTATTCTTTTAGGTAACATATATAATCATGTCATCTGTGAATACAAATAATTTTGCTTCTTCCTTTCAGTTTGGATTCCTTTATTTCTTTTTCTTGCCTAATTGTTCTGGAGAGAATGTCCAGTACTATGTTGAACAGAAGTGGTGAGCATGGGCATCCTGCTGTTGTTCCTGATCTCTGGGGAAAAGCCTTCAGTCTTTCACCATTGAGTATGATGCTAACTGTGGGTTTTATCATTAAATATTGGATTTTGTCAAGTGCTTTTTTTCTGTATTGAGATGGTCATGTGGTTCTACTTCATCATTATATTAATATGGTATCTTATATCGATAGATTTCAATACAGTGAGCCACTCTAGCCTTCATGGGTTAAATCCCACTTGACCATGGAATATGATCCTTTTAACATGCCACTGGATTTGGTTTGATAGTATATTGTTGAGGATTTCTGCATCTGTATTCATAAGGAATATTACCCTGTAGTTTACTTTTCTTGTAGTATCTTTGTTTGACTTTACTATCAGGATATTGCTGGCCTCATAAAATCAGTTAGAAAGAGTTTTCTTTCTTCTTCAATCTTTTGGCAGAGTTTGAGAAGGATTTATGTTAATTCTTTAAATATGTGGTTGAATTCATCAGTGAAGACATCTGGTACTGAGCTTGTCTTTGTTGGGAAGTTTTTGATTACTGATTCAATCTCCTTACTTGTTATATATGTCTAGTCAGATTTTCTATTTCTTCTGGAGTGGGGTTTGGCAGTTTGTTTCTAGGAATTCATTAATTTTATCTAGGTTATCCAATTTGTTAGCATACAACTTTTCATAGCATTCTCTCACAATCCCTTTTATTTCTGTAAAGTCAGTAGTAATGTCCCTATTTTCAGTCCTCTATTTCCTTATCGATCTGCTGTCTGGTTCTTCTGTCCATTAGTGAAAGTGGGGTATTGAAATCTCTAACTATTATTTTAGAATTGTCTGTTTCTCCCTTAAATTCTGTCAATATTAGCTTCATATATTTTGAGGCTTTGTTGTTACATGCATGTAAGTTTATAATTATTATACATTCTTGATAGATTGAACTACAATATAGCTAATGTTTTTGTCTTGTAATCTTTTTTGACTTAAAGTCTATTCTTTCTGATAATAGTATAGCTACTCTAACTCTCTTTTGGTAACTATTTGCATGGAATTTTTCTTTTAATTCTTCTACTGTCAAACTCTTTGTGACTTTATATCAAAACCAAATCTCTTGAAGAGAGCATACAAGTGCATTATGGGGTTTTTTACCCATTCGAGAGTCTCTGCCTCTTAATTGCAGAGTTTAATCCATTTACACTCAAGAAACTTACTGATAAGGACTTACTTCTGTTATTTAGCTATTTATTTTCTGTATGTCTGATATGTTTTTTCAACTTCAATTCTTTCATTACTGCTCTTTATTTTGGTATTTAGTTGATATTTTATAGTATGCCATTTTGATTCATATATGTGTGTGTGTCTGTTATTTTCTTTGTGGTTACCTTGGGGATTACAACTAATATCCTAAAGTTATAAAAACATAGTTTGAATAATATTAACTTAGTTTTAATAGTATACGCTCTGCTCCTATACATCTCCATCACCTTCCTTTTATGTTGTTATTGTGACATATTATATAATTTTACATTGTGTAGTATTAACATACATGTATAATTATTGTTTCATGCATTTAGGTTTTACATCGCATAGTAAAAATAAGGAGTTGCAAATCCAAAGTACAATAACACTGGTTTTAATATTTACCTATGTAGCTACCTTTACCAGTGTTCTTTATTTTTTCATATGGCTTTGAGTTACTTTCATTTCAGCCTGAAGAACTCCCTTTAGCATTTCTTGTAAGGTAGATCTAATAGTAGCAAACTCCCTCAGATTTTGTTCCTCTGGAAATGTCTTAATTTCTCCTTTATTTTAGAAAGATAGTTTTTCCAGATATAGAATTCTTGGCTATCTCACTTCTGCCCTTCATAATTTCTGATAAGAAATCAGTTGTGAATCTTACTGAGAACCCCTTATACATAATGAATCTCTTTCTGCTTTCTAAATTCTCTGTCTTTGGAGAATTTGACTATAAAATATCTTGGTGTGGATTTCTTTGAGTTTATACTACTTGGAATTCCTTGAGTTTTGTGGACGTGTATATTCATGCCTTTCACCAAAATTGAGAAGTTTTCAGCCAATATACTGTCAAATATTTTTCCTGCCCCTTTCTGTTCTCTCCTGGGACTCCCATGATGCATGTGTTGGCATGCCTGAAAGTGTTTCCCATGTCCCCAAGGCTCTGTATATTTTTTTCATTCTTCTTCCTCTCTGTGCCTCAGATTGGATAATTTCAATTGCTGAATCTTCAAGTTAGCTTATTGTCTCTTTTGGCAGTTTATATGTGCCACTGAACTCTTCAAGTGAATTTTCATTTCATTTATTGTACTTTTCATCTTCAGAATTTCTATTTGGTTTTTATAATTTCTATCTCTTTATTGATATTCCTTGCTTGTTTATATACAGTTCTCCTGATCTTCCTTAGTTCTTCGTCCATGGTTTCCTTTAACTCACTGAGCATATTTAAGATGGTTGGGTTATGTCTTTGACTAGTAACTTCAATGCCTAGGCTTCCTCAGAGATGATTTGTATCACAATTCTTTTTTCTTCCTCTGAATGGGCCATACTTTCCTGTTTATTTGTATGCTCTGGAATTGTTTTTGTTGAGAAGTGGACATTGTGAGTATTACGATGGATTAACTCTGGAACTTAGATTCTGCCACTCTTCAGAGATTGCTAATTTTGCTTATTGAGGGCTGCAGTCATCCATGTGGTTACAGAAGTTTCTCTTTCATTATCTCTGCAGTTAGGCAGTGACCTGACAGATATTTACTTAAATGTCTGGATCCAAAAGAAAGAAAAGTATCTCTTTAAATCTTCTTAGGGTAGCCATAGTGAAGCCACTGCTGCCTGAGGGGGCTGAAACAAAAGCAAGCATCTTTACTGGTCCCTCAGGGAACTGCCAGACTGACCAAAATGCACAATCTCCAAAATCTGGAAGACAAAGTCCTTACTGCCTGTTCTGGCATCAGCCAGCTACTTCAGATGTGCAAGCCACTATCCCCACAACCATGGCAGGGCTGAACAAAGGGGGTTGGTAGCTGGTTCACTCATGTCACTATCTTACTGAATTTGAGCAGTCTCTCCCTTCATCAAGCACTCCTCTGGTTACCGGAAGTGTCCGATCAGGTTTGAGAGTTCCAAAATCGTTGATTATGAGAGTTTTAATGGCTGTTTTAGTGGGGAGACCAAGCCCTGAAACTTCCTTTTTTCCATCATTTTCCATGATATCACTCTCTTCTTTATAAATTTTTCTACATTCACTGATGTGACAGTAAAAATCCACCCAAGATGTACAACTAGGTTCATTTTCACAAGAGAGCATTTTCAGAAGAAAGGCAGCCAATGGCTACTGAACCATTTTTAAAGAGAAAAAGTGCTATCTAGAAACTCAAGAACCATTGTGCTAGGATTTGAAATGTGTCCTTGCCATTGCTAACTGCTGTCACGTGGTTTTACTTCTCTAATCCTTCTCTTACTATCTATAGGCCAAGGACTTGGAAAAAGATCCACTCCTCCAGTAGACAGAAGGTTTGTGTTTTGTTTTTAAATATCTTTATTCCTATTTGATACAATTTAAATGTAAATTTTATTAACAATAAGATTTATCTATCTCAAAAGGTTACAACTGCTATTCCATTTATATAACCTTCTGAAAGTAACAAAATTATACACATGCAGAACAGATTAGTGGCTGCCAGGGTTTAGTGGCTGGGATCTAGGTGGAAGGTTTGCAGCTATGGAAAATGCAACACAAGGAATCTTCACTGTGAAAGAACAGTTCTGTATCTTGACTGTAATGACAGTTACATGAATCTATAAATGTGGTACAATTGCATAGAACTAAATGCACACATGCACATAAATCAGCACATGTAAAATTAGTGGAATCTGAGTAAGATCAGTAGGTATCAATTTCTTGGTTGTTATATTATACCGTAGCTATACAAGATATAGTTACCATTGGGGGAAACTGGGTGAAGGTGTACACAAGTAATAGTACCTCTCTGTACTATTACTTGCAACTACATGTGAATCTAAAATTTCAAAATAAAAAGTTAAAAAAATGTTTGTGACTTAAATGTCAGATATTATTTGGTGTGAAAAAGAACTGTCCTGGGAGTGAGAAGACTCTGTTCCATATTTGGCCCTAAGTTACTCAAGCTTTCTGACTCTCATCTGTAAAACGAACTACTTCATAATACTGTTGAAAAGACCATATAAAGAATATATTTCAAATCACTGTGAAAATTGAGATATGTAAGTGGTATTTTGAGATTTTTGACATAACAGTAGCATTTGCCATTTACTGAGTGTTTTTATGTGCTGAGTATATTACAAGATCTTCTAATAACCCCCATTTTCTATTAACTTAATCTTCTTGATAACCTTATGTGCTTGTATGGATGTCCTTATCCATATAACTATTCCTTTTTGACAGAGAACACTTAAAAATTCAGAGCAATTATGTAACTTTCATAAGGTCATCCATTTAATAAAAGAGTCACCATTTATTGAATGCTTACTATATGACAGGTACCTATTTAACATAATATCATTTTATTTAATGCTATGAAGCAAGTATTATAAATTTCTAGTTTAGATAATAAGATCTTAATCGAGATGTGTACACACATCTTGTACACACATCTAGTAAGCAGCAGACCTGAATTTGAATCTAGGTCTGTCATACAAACTATCATAGTAGTTATGTACTTACAGATAGCTTATAAGATTGGCATATAAGATGCAATGTTTATAACACCATTTTGATGCTAAGTCTACAAGGATATTAGTTTTCTTCCAAAAATTTTCTTCTTTAAAGCTTACCTTAACGACTCTACTCCAGAAATTTCTTATATTCCTTCGTTTTCTCTTACTTCTTAAAAAGGAGACTTTTAATTAAGCTTATTAATTCATTTCCTTTACCTCCCTACTATCCAGGAAAGACCTTAGAAAAATCCAGGCTTTTCTAATGATGCATGTTTACTATTTGCCATCGTCTTCTTATCTCTTTATTTCCTTTGATCCTGCTCTTAAAAATTTTTTCTTTTTTTTTTTTTGAGGAAGATTAGCCCTGAGCTAACATCTGCTGCCAATCCTCCTCTTTTTGCTGAAGAAGACTGGCCCTGAGCTAACATCCATGCCCATCTTCCTCTACTTTATACGTGGGATGCCTGCCACAGCAGGGCTTGCCGAGTGGTGCCATGTCCACACCCGGGACCCGAACTGGCAAACCCTGGCTGCTGAAGCAGAATGTGTGCACATAACCACTGTACCACTGGGCCGGCCCCCAAAAATTATTTTCAATTGAAATAAAAAATGGAAATCCCTAACAGAATATAAGCTCCTTGACGGGTTACATTTTTCATATAATGACAACGTCTCACTTTTTTTCCAGTTTTATTCATATAATTGACATATATCACTGTATAAGTTTAAGGTGTACGGCATAATTGTTTGACTTACATATATTGAAGTGATAACCACAATAAATTTAGTTGACATCCATCATCTCATACAGATACAATAAAAAGAGAAAGTAAAAAAAGAAAAAAATTCTTTTCCTTGTGATGAGAAGTCTTAGAATTTATTCTCTTACTTTTCATATATATTATACAGCAGTATTAACTAGAGTCATCATAATGTACATTACATCCCTACTACTTATTTATCTGGTAACTGGAAGTTTCTACCTTTTAACTACCTTTCTCCAATTTCCCCTTCCTCCACCCTCTCCCTCTGGTAACAAATCTGATCTCTTTTTCTGTGAGTTCAGGTTTCTTTTTCCTAGATTCCACATATAAGTGAGATCATATAGTATTTGTCTTTCTCTGTCTGACTTATTTCACTTAGCATACGGCCCTCAAAGTTCATCCATGTTGTTGCAAATGGTATGATTTCCTCATTTTTATGTTGGAATAACATTCCGTTGAATATATACCATAGCTTCTTTATCCATTCATCCATCCATGGACACTTACGTTGTTTCCATGTCTTTGCTATTGTAAATAATGCTGCTATAAACATGTGGGTGCAAATATCTTCTTCTCTCTCACTTTTTTAGCTTCACAGTGTATCGTATGCTTAATCATCCCTGCTTAGATCTTCTTGCCATCAACTTATTTTTCAACCCACAGTAACCACAAAATTCTATGAAACTTCCTCTATGAAAGAGTACCTGATAGATGTTAAATCCAGAAGTCTCCCCATGTCCACCCCACAACCCTTGTAGTTCTCATTCACACTAGGTGATGGAAACAGTCTTTGCTTGAGACTCTTGTTTTTTGTTTTTTTCCAGGTTTTCTTCCCACCTTCTATTTCATGTGCTGCCTCCTTCATTTCAAGATCTCTAAAGGGAGAAATACCCTCTCAATTTTCTCCATAACTCTCTTCTTTTTCCTTGATTTCTGTCTTAGAAATCTTTATTATCACAAAGGTTTTCCAATTTTTTCTTCACTCTCTACCTCTTTCACAGGCTCTTACACTGCATTTCTTCTTGCTGAATAGCTTCATGGATGAAACTTATTTCCCTCTAAACCAAATACTCAGTGTCTTTTAATGGCTTCTTATTCTCACTCTCTCTCAAGGTTTACTCTTTAGAATTATTTTTCAATCTTCCCTCTTCCTCACTTAAAATGGTCAACAGATCAGTGTGTTCTTAAACTGAAATGGATTTAAAAACCTTAATCAAAATCACGAGGGAAGACTGTTTAAAAAACGCAGATTCATGTGCTTCACGCTGGACTAACTAAACAGGATTTCACAGACAGAGCCCACCAACCTGCTTTTTAAATAAACACTCCATGTAAGTCTTAGGCACACCATGTTTTGGGAACTAGTACATTATATCAAGTTTCATCTAATTCTGTAGATTCTACCTTTTCGATGTTTCTCATCCATTTCTCTCCTTTCCTATGACCTCTATACTAGTTTAGGGCTGCTTCATCTCTTAGCTGGACATCTGTAATAGGAATTCCTTGCCTCTAGGATCTTTTCCACTCTAATTCATCCTACACACTGGGGTCTTATTAATCTTACTAAATCACAGCTCTGCTCATTTAATGTGGCAAGAATTTATTGAGAGCATACTATATACTAGGTGCTCTAGGGCAGAAGGTTCCAAATGAGGCTGATAATCAGAATCATTAAGTGGGAGAAACATTTTCAAAATAAGAGATTCTCTACTACCCCTCCAGGCCTACTAAATTAGAATCTCCAGAGCTAGAGTTGAGAAAAGTCTATTTTTAAAAAGTTCCCTGGGTAACTCATACTTTTGGGCAACACTAGACTGGAGCATATAAAGACTAAGACATTCTTGTGTATTTCAGCATGTACTGAGGCAGATATGAACATATGCAAATAACTACCATATAACACACTGATTAATGCTATATTAGAAGTACCAGGTGCCATGGGAAACATTAATTTTAACTGCATTAAATACCTTAGTAACACACCCAGCTGTAAGAAATCTTTTCATCCTCTAATTTCTTACAGCACTTTACTTATAATTCTCTTCTGGTCTCACTTTTATCTTGCACTATAATTATTTTTGTGTACGTCTCATTTCCTCTACACTTATACTTGAGGACAGAGCCTTGTACTTATCAGGGGACATAAGCTGACAAGGAATTTTTTTCAGAGTTCTAATTTATTTACAGGATAAAGCTGTACCAAAAAATACTTAATTATGCATAGTTATACACAATAAATTATCTCCAAAATAGGATGTCCTTGTAACTCTTGGATATAAGTGGCCAAATTTATGGATTTTAATTACAATATAGCACTTAGTACAGTTTCTTTAACGCAGCAGGTACTCAATAAAAAAGTTATGTGTGAACCAATGGGTCTGGGGATAATGTCTTTGGATATGCTAAAACATACTTAATATGTCTAGTATCCACCATAAGAGATTATCAATTCCAAATGAAATAATATGCTGGTGGTTTTTGCAAACCAATGCCCTGTGAGCCAAAACCACTCAACTGTTCGTTTTGTTTGGATGGCTCAATATTGTTTTGGTGGGGTGTGTGTTTTGTTTTGTTTACAAATTTTAAGTTGAATGTCTTTTGTCTGGGCAAATATTCCCTGATTTACCCCAGGCTCTACCACTCCCTATTATCTTACATTAATCAGATTTACACATTTATGTTATATATAGGTTTAAAGATGAGAGTTCTAATGGTGACAGATAACTGTTCTGAATCATTTCTGCGTTTTGAGTGTTGACTATTGTTATGGGCTGAACTGTGCACTGCCCCGCCCCCTCCATTCATATGTTGAAGTCTTAACCTGGCCTAGCACCTCAGAATGCAACTATATTTAGAGATAAGGTCTTTAAAGAGGTAATTAAGTTAAAATGAGGTCTTTTGGATGGGTCCTAAACTAGTATAAGTGGTATCCTTATAAGAAGAAATTTGGACATAGATGCATACATGCATGTAGGAAAGACCATGTGAAGACAAAGGCAGGACATGTCTATCTACAAGCCAAGGAGAAAGGCCTCAGAATGAAATCAACCCTGCTGACACCTTGATCTCAAATTTCTGTTGTTTAAGCCACGCTGTCTGTGGTATTTTGTTACAGCAGCCCCAACAAACTAATACACCTACCAACTATATTTAACATTAATCTTAACTTAGGCTTTTTTACATCAAAATTATGCTTACCATGTTCCAGTCACTCTGCCAGCTAACAGTGGTGAATATAATTCTAAGATCCTTCGAATCTGGTAGATGAGGCAAACTATATGTAAGATACATTCATCAACATAAATGATAAGGAAGATTACAAGGCCTAAAGCAAAAATGCTTTAGAGAGTGTATCTATAATTCTGTAGGTTTTTCAGGAGAGAGAGTTTTGACTATGAGCTATATCTCAAAAAATTCAGAATTTGACCTGGTTCTGGAAGAATAAGTAAGATTCAACTAAGCAGAGGAGAGAGGACACCTAGGGGAGAGGAACAGAGGATACAAAATCAAAAAATGTCTGCTACTAGGGGGAACATTCTTTTTCCCAAGTACATCTAACTTAGGTTCAAGTCTCCTTTCTCTGCTTTCTAAATCCTAAAATCACCATATATTGTTAAATTAATGACAGAAGTTCTTGTAAAATTTAGGCATTTTTTCCTTGCCAGACAAATAACAGTCCAACTGACTTTGTTCAGTACAATACTGACATCCCACGGATGCTCTGGTTCATCTCTGAGGCCTCTTGGGCTTCTGCTGAAGGTTTGATTTTCAAATGGTCTATGAAGGCAGTAAGCAGCTTGTGGTACATTCTCTTGAAATCCTGGCCATTTTTTGATCTCTTGCCTATCTATCAACTCTCATCACATTATATGGCTCCACAATGCAGGTGGCCTGTGTTTTCTTAAGTGCCTCTTCTTCTGAAGAATGTATTACTCAGGTCATTAATGTTTCATACCTAAGTATTCTAATGTATTTAATTTTTTATTTAATGAAATTTCTAACCTTCAGGCTGAGGAAGTTATTCAGAATGTTTCATCCAAGCTGCTGGAAAAGTGCTCATTAGCAGGGAGTTTTGAAGACGGAATTTTAAGAAAGGGGTTGGCAGCAACTTAAACACATAGATCTAAGCTTTCATAAATGCTTCCCTGCCTTAACTCTAATGGAAGAAATTCCTCCTGATAAGCAGATAAGTTCTGCTGAAGTTTTCTTTTAGATTTTGGTGACAAGAATTTAACGATGACTTTTGTGGTTTGTTAAAAGATGTGTTTTAAAGCAGTAAGACTTCTTAAAAAAGAATTATCTGTCTGTAGAAAGCCTTATTTCTCCTCTATCATTTCAATGATGTTTATTTTCTTTCATGAGATAGATTTATGTGAGACCATCATCATCAAATGAGATACACGTTGAACCAAAGGAGCCATGTTTAGCGGCCGGTTTCAACTATTTGAGATTAAAACAATTCTCTTAAAGAAAGGAGGAGACTCAGCTGAATTAGGTTGATTCTTGAAATGGTTTGGGCTCAAAAAGCACCTGCTGCCTTACCATCTGCCTTTAGATTTATGGGACAGTAAGAATTCGTCAGACGAGCTTTGAGACTGTTACAGAAAATTTAAAAACTCAGGTCTTTGCCCGTTACCTGGCTCAGATGGAATCTGGGCATCAGAAAGAACCAGAATTTATAATTTAAATGGAACTTAAAATGAACCCAATGTTTAAAGGGTACAAAATGTGTACAATGAGGTAGAAATTTCCAAATTTTCTCCCTTTCCTTTTTCAGCATCCGCTCGTCGTGTGACAAAGGGGGCTCAGTTTCCGTTACTCCCCTATAGACCGAGGGGGTGGTGGTACCACAAGCTTACCTTAGGGAAACAACTTGACTTTATAACTGGACAGGAAAAGCGTTTGGTGAGAGAGGAGGATAAAGGAAACGGAGGCCGGCGGCGTGACCCTAGCACAGACCCACGGTGGCTCTTGAGGAAACGGCCTCAGCCAGAAACCTACCGGTCTACCAACCAGAGGCGCTTTTCCCGCGGAGTCTCGCCTTCCGGCCGGAAGTCACCTCAACCTGCCCTCCCGGAAGCCGTCGTCATGGCAACACAGCATCGTCCCACCCTCATCCCTTTGCCACGCCCACCGGCTTGTACGTCTGGGGCCCGCCGGGCTTCGATTGGTCCGTCTGGCTCTTACTCTGAGAGACGTTCGGGCCCGCGAGGCTCTGGACTCACGTTTGAATTTGTGGCGCGTAGTGTCCGAGGTGCGGAGTGGAGCTGGGCGTCTTGCTGGAGTCAGCAACTGGGCGGTGAGAGACCCTGAGCGGAGAATGACCAGAGGGTCGGCCGGCGCTGGAGGGGCCCCGAGTCCAACAGGCCTCCTCGGAATGCGGCACTTCCACCGCGCTGCTTCCCTCGCCTGAGGCAGGTCCTCTGCTCGCCTCCTCGCAGCCTCTAGATTCTTCCCTCGCGCCGTTTTCCTCGCGTCTGAGAGACTGTGCGCCCGCCCGCTTCTGTCACCCCCGAAGGAAGGCTGCTCCTAACGCTACCTTCCGGGGTCTCTCCGCTTCCATCCCTCCCCAGAAGCAGCCCTCCAGCGCTGACGTGTTTACGTCTCCCCCCACTATCCTGCGCTCCCCCCATCTCTGTCATAATTACAGCCTCCTTCCATCACCAACACTCTCAGAAACTTTCTCCCTGCCTCTGACTGTGGAAAAATGTCTCCTGAGCAACCTGGTGAGCGTCCCACACCTCAGAGTCCAGAACGTTCCTCATCAAGAAAGAGGGTGCTGCGGTCCTCCCCTTCCCGCCTGGGACGTAGCGAGGGCACGTGGAAAGCGGCGCGTGAAAGCGCTTTGCAAAGCGGTACGGAAATGTAAGTTACTTGTTGCAGTTGCTGACTCTGGATGATGGTGGATTCATCTCGAAAACATGATTATTTTATTCTTGGTCAGACTCTGTTGATATAGAGAAGTTTCGTCTTGGGGTTATGACTGCTGTCCAGATCTTAAAGCAAGAAAGCCGGTAGGTCTGTTGGAGTACAAACTGAGGCTTGATCGGAAACGTAAAAGCGACCGTGGATTGAAACCTTCTCTTCACTAACCTTTAGCTTCTCTATCTATTATAATACGACTTTCCTCCGACTCCCCAACGTATTCAATTTCAAATTGAGATTCAGGACCATTTCAGGAATTTTACAGTATAATTGGGGCAGCTTTCCGTTACCCCTCTGTCCATGACTACAAAAATCCTCTTTTCTTTCCAATTTGATAATTTAACTTGATTTTATATATGTCCAGCCTCTAGAACAGATTCTTAACTTTTTGGGGAGTCGCGGTCCCCTTCAAGAACCAAGAAAAACCTTAGAGCTTTTGTATAGAATATGACACAATCACACACAAATTTTCTATCAATATCAGGGAGTTTTAGAGACCACTTTGAAGTATGAATATTCGTAGAACCCTAGTTCAGTTCTAGAGATTTATTTCTATTTTCTGGAAAGCAGAAATAGTTAAGTGCAAAACCAGCTAAGTGTTTTACTTTTAAAAAAATGGCCATGTCGTTCAGCTTCTGAGTCGCTTTAAGACTTGGAGTTCTGAAAGAAGTGGGGAGTGAGAAGGCTGAAGTAGTTGTGTTAGCAGCAAAACTTTCAAATGTGCACTGGTTTAAGAATTTTAGAAGTCTCTGAAATGCAAAAGTTATGGGAAGATCGTTCACAGATGACAGTAGGATATGAGCACATAGGCACACAAGAAATAGGTTGGCAAGATTTTGTATTCTGAGTCTTTTTAAATTAACATAAAAAGTAGGAAAATTCTTGCTCAACATGAGAGTTAAAATAATTTATGTGCCCTAATTTTTTGGATGTTTTAAATTAAAATAGTTTTTATTGTGAAATTCTACCAGCATGTTCTGAATATAATCTCCTACGTCATCTTCTGAACTATTTCGAGCATCATTTTTTCACACTAGAACTGCAGTTCACCTGGAACTTAGTTTTCTGTATGATGTGAAGAATGGTTTTAACCAACTTTTTTTTTTCATTGTTCTGTTGCTGTTTGGAGAACCATGGCCCATGGGCCAAATCTGGCCCACCATCTGTTTTTGTAAATGAAGTTCCAGTGGAACACAGCCACATCCATTTGTTTACTTGTCTGTGGCTGCTTTTGTGCTACAACGTCAGAGCTGAGGCGTTGTGACAGACTATATGGGCCTCAAAGCCTAAGATAGTACTGTCTGGCCCTTTACAGAAAAAGTTCCCCATCCCCTGGAATAGGACATACTTTCCCCGCTGAATGTATGTCATGTTTGTCCCATATAGTTTCAATCTGTTTGCCTTTGCTTTTGAGCTCTCCAGCCCATCTCCTTTGTCTAGCCCTGAACATATAACATGGTGTTTTAATTGTGTTAGCTCTGAAATAAGACTATTACCAATAGGTTAAACTGTTGCCTCTAACCCCCATACCAAGTTGTTCTTTTGCTTTAGTTATTCTTGACCCTTAGATCCTCCATATGAACTTCACGATCAGTTTATTAAATACTAAGAGAAATCTTTTTGGGGTTTCCATAGGAATCGCATTGAATATACAGATTAATTTGGGAAAAATTAACTTTACAATATTCATTCTTTCCATCCATGAACATAGTATATCCTGATTGTTCTCATGTCTTTTAATGTGATTTTATAACTGTTTCCTTTAGAGTCATAAGGGAGATTGGTCTTTGGTTTTGTGTTCTTGTGTTTGTCTGGTTTTAGAATTAGGGCCATGCTAACTGACATCTTTCAATGATGTGTTATATTCTCCTAGATTTCTTGAAAGAATTTGTATAGGATGGTATTATTTCTTTGTTAAATGTTTGATAGAATACACCAGTGTATCCATCTAGGCCTGGCATTTTCTTTGTGAGGAAGTTTTAATGAAATTAAGAAAAAGAGAGTAAATTCTATTTGCCTACATCTTACCTACATCTGGCACTCTATTTCTTCTTGTAGATCCAAGTTTTCATCATTTTTCTTCAATCTGAAGAACTTCCTTTAACATTGCTTATAGTGTGGCTTGTTGGTGATGGATTCTGTTAGTGTTTATTTGGTTGAAAATGTTTTTATTTAACTTTCATTTTTGAAAGATTTATTTTTAAACTGGATATGCAATTCAGGTTGACTTTTTTTTTTTTTTTTGGCTGAGGAAGATTAGCCCTGTGCTAACAGCTGTTGCCAGACTTCCTCCTTTTTTTAGCTTGAGGAACATTAGCCCTGAGCTAACGTCTGTGCCAGTCTTCCTCCACTTTATATGTGGGTCGCCGCCACAGCATGGCTGATGAGTCTTGTAGGTCCATTCCCAGGATCCAGACCTGCGAACCTGGGCCACCAAAGCCGAGTGCACCAAGCTCAACCACTATGCCACATGGCCGGCCCCAGAGATTGACTGTTTTTTCAGCACTTTAATATTCTTTTGTCATCTGGCTTGTGTTATTTTTAGTTAGATATTTGGAGTCGTTCTTATCTTTGTTCTCCTGTGTGTAATGTGGTGTTTTTCTTCTGGCTGGTTTTTTTTTTTCCTAAAGTCAGTTTTATTGAGGCATAATTTACATATGGTAAAATTCACTCTTTTTAGGAATATGGTTCTATGAGTTTTGACAAGTATACACAGTTGTGAACTATTACTGTAGTCAAGATATAGAATATTTCTATAAATCTGTAAAGTTCCTTCATGCTCCTCTGTCATTAGTTCTCAGCTGCTGGCAATCACTGCTCTGATATCTGCCGCTATAGGTTTGCATTTTGAGAACATCATGGTAATCAAATCCTGTAGTATGCAGCCTTTTGCGTCTTGCTTCTTTCACTTATAATGCATTTAAGATTCATCCATGTTATTTCATGTATCAGTAGTTTATCCCTTTTTATGTGTGAATAGTATTCCATTACCTATATGTACCACAATTTCTTTATCAATTCACCAGTTAATGGACATTTCAGTTGTTTACAGCTTTTGGCTATTAATAATAATAAAGCTGCTAAGGTCTTTGTGTGGTCATAGATTTTTATTTTTGCTGAGTGAAGACCTACAAGTGAAGCTGCTAGATTGTATGGTAGGTGTATGTTTAACTTCATAAAATACTGCCAAACTTTTTTTCAAAGTGGTTATTCCATTTGTTTTCCTACTAGCAGCATATGACAGTTCTAGTCATTCTACATTCACATTGGCTTTTGGTGTTGTTAGTAGTTTAAAATTTATCTATTCCAGTAAGTGTGTATTGATGTCTCATTGTAATTTTAATTGCATTTCTCTGATGACTAATGATATAGAGAATCTTTCATGTGCTTATTTGCTGTTTATCTTCTTTGGTGAAGCATCTATTAACATCTTTTGCCTATTTTTTTGACAACTTTATTGAGGCATAATTGACATACAAAAAATTGCTTCTGTTTAAATCATAAACTTTGATAAGTTTTGACATATGTATACACCCATGAAATCATCACAATCAAATTAAGGTACATGCTATAACGTGGATGAACCTTGAAAACGTTATGCTAAGTGAAAGAAGTCAGTCTCAAAAGGTCACATATTTATGAGTCTGTTAATATAAAATGTCCAGAATAGGCAAATCCATAGAGACAGAATGTAGATTAGTGGTTGACGGGGACTGGGACAGGGGAGAATGGAGAGTGGGTATGGAGTTTCATTTTGGGATAATGAAAATGTTCTGGAATTAGATACTTGTGATGGCTGCATAGTTTTGTGACTATTCCAAAAACTACTGAATTGTACACTTTATAGGTGAGAATTTTATAGTATGTGAATTATATCTCAGTGAAGCTGTTTAAAAAAAAGGAAGAGGGGGCCGGCCCAGTGGCATAATGGTTAAGTATGTGCACTCTGCTTTGGCAGCCTGGAGTTTGCTGGTTCAGATCCTGGGCATCTACGTAGAGCCACTCATCAAGCCATGCTGTGACAGGTGTCCCACATATAAAGTAGAGGAAGATGGGCACAGATGTTAGCTCAGGGCCAATCTTCCTCAGCAAAAAAAGAGGAGGATTGGTGGCAGATGTTAGCTCAGAGCTAATCTTCCTCAAAAAAAAAAAAAGAAAAAAAAGGGAAGAAACCCACTGGTTGTGATCTACTAACGGATTGTTCAAACTGCATTGTTTACAATTGCCAAACATGGATGCTAACTCAGTCGTCCAGGGGTTGATGCCCTGAATGTTTCTTCCCAATCAGTGGAAGAATAATTATAAAAATGGTTGTTTACTTGCAGAATAAAAAAGTGAAGAAGGTATTAAAATAATGCCAATCAGTGGAAGAATAATTATAAAAATGGTTGTTTACTTGCAGAATAAAAAGGTGAAGAAGGTATTAAAATAATGAAGCAGAGACATATGTATCAATATGATAAATCTCACATAGTTTGAGCAAAAAAAAAATATTGCTGACAAATCTATAATAGGTATAATACAGAATTAAAGTTTAAGAATATATAGAACACCATATAATTTAGTAAAAGTATAAAAATGCATGGGGATCATAAACAACATCTTCCAGAGAGTAATTAGTTGTGGAGATAACTTGTAGTATGTATTTTTAGGGGGAAAGAGAGGAAGAATGTTATTAAGGAAGACTTCCTAGAGTGCTTAAACTATATTTGGTAATGTGTCATTTCTTAAGGTGTGTGATAGATATACAAGGGTTAGTTTTATTTGATTTTGATTTTTAGAATATTTCAAATAATTTTTATAAGAAAACATAAAGAACAGAACAAAAGGGAGGTAGAACCTAGAGGGGATAAATAAGCTAAATTTTTTTTACTTACAAAAGAGTAGCAATATCAAATGTGGAATTGAGGAGTGATGAAAACCTATTGAGAAAAGGATGTTGGGGGAGGACTGATTTGCATACATGAAGTCATAATCATATAACTTCTTTTAAAGAAGTTGTGGTTTCCTTTGGGAATACTGCACCCAGCAAAAATGTAAAGCATGATGACCTGGAAGCAATTTCACTAATGCATATTTTGCAAAGTGGTACTACCCTGAGAAGTCAAATCAATGCCTTCTCGGAGATTTCTGAAACGATATCAAATAGTCTCAGAGGGAGAAAAACATAAGAATGTGGGGTGTGAGGAAAAGCCATAAGGAGATCTTTCTTATATGGCATAGGAGCTCAGTTAAAAGGTAATCACCTAGTCAGGAGGTCCCCTGAGAAACAGATTACACTGCTGAAACAAGAGGATACTTGAATGATTTCTAGTTTATTAATGTCAGACCCCATTCTGGTATCAGGGAGTTATTAAGATTTGATTTCTGTCCTCAAGGAGGACAGGAATTTATTCTAAATATACCGTTAAGCCTGTTACCTGGGAAGAGAAATTTTTCTAAAGAGAAGGCTTTTAGGAGCTATGAGTTCATAGGGCTAGGGTCATTTAAAAAGCACTATTTACAGGAATATACAAGGGAAACAGGAGGACCAAGAGACTGCCAGAAAACCAGACCTGCAGAATGTGGACAGAGATTATAAGAACTTTGTACAACTTCTTAAATTTAGAGACGCTTTCAGTCTTGGGTTGAATTGTGTCCCCCAGATAGATATGGTCAAGTCATAACCCCGAGTATTTGTGAACGTGATTTTATCTGGAAATAAGGTCTTTGCAGATGTAATCCAAGTTAAGATGCAGCCCACTCTAATCCCTTGACTGGTGTCTTTCTAAGAGAAAGGAGAAAGAGATTTAGATACAGAGACACAGAGAGCGGACACACACTGAGAGAAGATGCTATCTGATGATAGAGGCAGAGATTGGAGTCACACAGCTGCATGTCAAAGAACACCAAGGATTGCCAGCAATCACCAGAAGCTAGGAAGAGGGAAGGAGGGATCCTTTTCTTGACTCTTTAGAGGGAGCATGGCCCTACCACTACCTTGATTTCAGATTTCTAGTCTCCAGAATTGTGAGAGAATAAATTTCTGTTGTTTGTGTGATAATTTGTCACTGCTGTCCTAGGAAGTAAGTACATTCTACATCTTCATTATTTTTGCTAGGCACTACCTAGTTCCCTACAGCAATTAGCAATAAAATGCTCAAAATGAAAATGACTGCTAGCCTTGCTTGGTGGGACATAAATTAAAAACACACACACACACTGTGGAATATGTGTCCTATTCTGCAGTCAATCCTGAAGGAAGAAAATGCCCCAAGAGTTGGTGACAGCGTTAAGGAAGAAAGGAATAAACAAAACAAAACCCTAAGACCTGTTTCTGTGGTAGTGGTAGTGTAGAGCCAGCCTATCACAGGCATACCCTATAGAGGTCTCATTTGTTTCTATGTGGGATCCTCAAGATTCCTTAGAGTGGCTTATTCTAGGTATTTGACCTTACTCTCGAAAGCAGTTATCATTGCTAGGATATCCTCTCAAAAGAGATTACCATTGCTGGGAAAAAATAGTAAGTGGGAATAATAATAATAGTAGCATTTATTTGGCTCTCCGAGAAATGGAATCTTAAACCAACCAATGAGGAATCACCTGATCAGCATTAGTTTGGTAATCTGCCTGATAGACCCCTGCCATCCCCTAAAGGAAAGTAGCTTTGCAATAACCAACCCACTCTTTTACCTAGTATAGCTTTCTTGTTCCTATTCCCTATGAAAGTCTTCCTTTTTGTACAGCTCCTTGGAGTTCCTTTTTCTCTACTGGATTGGATGCTACCCAAATAGAGTCGACTTTTGCTCAAATAAACACAAAATTTTTAGTATGCCTCAGTTTATCTAACAATATATATTTTACATGAAAGGAAAATCCCCAGGGTCCAGAAACAATTAAGGTGCTGGGAAAAAAAAAAGAGCAGTAAGCCTATAGACTATATCCATTCACCTGCTGAAGGGCATCTTGGTTCTTTCCAAGTTTTGGCAGTTATGAGTAAAGCTGCTTAAGTTTCAATTCTTTTGGGTAAATAGTGTGGAGTGCAATTGCTGGATTGTTTGGTAAGGGTATGTTTAGTTTTGTAAAAAAAAAAAATGCCAGCTGTCTTCCAAAGTGGCTGTACCATTTTGCATTTCCACTAGCAGTGAATGAGACTTCCTATTGTTCCGCATCCTTACCAGCATTTAGTATTATCAGTGTTTGGATTTTTGGCCATTCTAGTAGATTTGTAGTAGTATCTCATTGTTTTAATTTGCAGTTCCCTAATGTGTTATGATATTGAACATCTTCTCATATGCTTTTTTGCCATTTGTATATATTCTTTAATGGGGTATCTGTTCAGCTCTTTTGCCCTTTTTTTAATTGAGTTGTTCATTTTCTTATTGTTGAGTTTTAAGAGTTATGTTTAGGAGTTATATCCAACAATTATCTCTGGTTGGATTTGGCGAATGCTCTCAGGTGAAAATGCTTTTTGTACTGGTGAGCTCTGAGTAAGGTCAAATAATGACAGCTTTACATGCAGAGTCTTTTACATCCAATAATGACCTTTCTCTGGGAATGGGGCTTTGAGAGTTTCAACTTCTTGGACTGCCAGTTGTGGTTGTGGCTGTTATTTTTCAAGACTCCCCTGGAGCTGGGGATGAGCAATTGGGCATAGGGCAAATCAAAAAGCCACAGAGTTCATTGTTCTTGTGGAAATTCTGTTGTTTTTCTTGAATAATCATTCCCTGGATTGCTGCAAGCCTTTGGTTAATTTCTAGTATTCTGAAAAAGTTGATTTGGACAGTTTTGGTTGGTATTCTTACTCCTTTTATGGAAAGAGGAAGATTTTCAGAGGTCTTAACTCTGAGATTTTTGGTGATGTCCACTGTCTTTTTTGTGAACATAAAATGTATAAGTTAGTGCTGTGGGATCTGTAGAACAGGGCAAAAAGATCTCAATTAATTGGCCAGGGAAGGTAATATGCTATAAGCATATCATGTCAGTTTATAATTTTATAGATGCTGAATCTAGGTGAGCCAAGCTTTGCTCTGTAAATAATGAGCGGTTAAATCTCATCAGCATATAACATATAGTGCTTTATATCCTTTAAACGTAAATGAGGAATTATTATGTAAATAATAATTAATCTAATATTCCCTTCCACCTGAAACTTTTTGTTATCTGGAGTGTCTCTTGATAGAATAGGTATATTTGTTTGTGTTCTCTGAATGTTTTATAAGCAGAGTAATATTTAAGACTAGTGTCATCTTTTCATTTGAATTTCCTGAATGTGTATCAGGAACTTTTCGTTCTTTATTACTACTTTTTTTTCTTTCTAGTTGTTGCTGTACGGGGGGGAGAAGAGAGGAGGATTGATTTGTGAATGATTGTGACTTGGCTGGACAGGCCATATGTAGGTCAAGTTGTTTGAGGGTGACCTGCTAATACTGTGGAAAGACTTCCTTATACTTTTATTTTATTGAGTTTAACTATACATGCAGGGCAAATGGAAGATGTAAATGCAGTTGGTTTTGTGGTGTTTCATTCAATGGGTTGGGCATTTTATATAATAAGTACCTACACTGAAAATACTGGGGAGAGGGTTTTAAAATGTCTACCTTCCACCATCTGTGAATTTTGGATAAAACTAGAATGTATATGGTGATGGATGGTAATTAGAATTTGGATGGTGAACATGATATAATCTACACAGAAATTGAATTATAATGATGTACACCTGAAATTTATATAATGTTATAAATCAGTTACCTCAATAAAAAAAGAAAACTAGAATGTAGTTAATTGTTTACAATTCTAGATCCATTTTGCCCTACTGTATGTGACTGAGTTATATTGAAATCTAAAAATTAAAATGCCGGTTTGTTTTAGCTTGAGGATATATTGCGAGGTCCGAAACATGTTTCATGGTTGTAGTTAAATCTCCTAGATTTATATGATCTGAATTGGGAGAATGGGTGGTGGATTGGTATTTGAATAGTTTTCTTCCATCTGGTGTTACTCTTGTTATACTAGTAACTATGTTAATAAGTAGGACTTGATAAAATGTAGGCCAATCAAACTTTGCAAAGAATAAACTGTCATATGTGACTTAGCTTTTTTTTTTAGCCATCTATGTTTGATGCAGATCACATACTTAGTAAATTTGAAGCTCTAGGACAAGTGGCAGGAAAACAGAATTTTGATATTGTGTGTTGGTTGCTGGTAGCTGCGTTTAGAAGGCATGACAAGAAAGAAGAGCTCAGAAAAGTCATTTTTGAAAACAAGCATCAAAGGGAATTAAAAGGGACAATAATGTTGGGAGGTGCAATTGTTTTTTAATCCTAACTTCTACAAGATAAAATTCATAAAGGCTTTGAGTGACAAAGGCCAGTTAAAACTCTTAGCAAGTATCAAGTCAAGAACACAACCTTGACACCCATTGATAAAACCTCAGAATTTATCAAGATATCTCAGAGTGAAGTTCAACTATTGGTATGGTTTTTAAAATGTCTTTCAATTGAACAGAATATCTAGGAAAAGAATCTCTTCCTCCGATCCTTGATAAACCTAAGATACTCATAATTGGAAGAGATGGAAGTAAAAGGGTCAGAAAAAAAGAGATGTAGCAAACCTAAGTATGTCTACAAAAGAACTGTGGATGTGGCTGTTGGACTAAGGACCTGGCTGAAATAAAATAGAAAGAAGCCAAGCAAGTTTTTGAGAGAATCATGTATTTTAGCTTAGTAGATACACCACAGTTTCCCAGAATGGTTGCACCAATTTGTACTCTCACAAATAGTCTGTAAGTCAATCTGATTGACTTATCAGTCAATCAGACGTATAGTACATTAACCAATCTTGTGAGGTTGTAGTAGAGATTTAATTGATATTTCCTTGGTATCTAATGAGGTTGAACATATTTACTTATGTCTTCTGACCATTTGAATTTTTTTTTGATAAAGTGTTCGTAACTTTTTGTTGTTGTTTTGGTTGTTTGACATGCAATAAAGTGTGTCAGGTGCACTAATCTTAAATGTACAGTTCAAAATTTTTTTTAATTTTCTATATGTACATCCAGATCAAGATACAGAACATTTCCAGCATCCCACGATTCCCTGTGTTCATTCCCAGTTATTACCACCTCCTGTCTTCTCAGAGATAACCACAATTCTCATTATTATCAACATCAGATTTTTTTTCCAATATTGTTTTGTTGTGGTAAAATATATATAACAAAATTTACCATCTTAACCATTTTAAATATACAGTTCATGTTATTAAATGCATTCCTAATGTTCTGCAACCACCACCATCATTCATCTCTATAACTCTTTTCAGCTTGTAAAACTGAAACTCCATACCCATTAAACAATAACTCCCTATTTCCCCCTTCCCCTTCTCCCAGCCCTGGCAACTACCATTCTACTCTCTGCCTCTGATTTTGACTACTCTAAGTACTTCATATAAGTGGAATCACACAGTATTTGTATTTATGTAACTGGCTTATTTCACTTAGCATAATGTCCTTCAGATTCATCGATGTTGTAGCATATTGCAGAATTTCCTTCCTTTTTAAGGATGAATAATATTCCCTTGTAAGTATATACCACATTTTGCTTATCTGTTCATTGGTCACTTTTTGGTTGCTTTCATGTTTTAGTTATTGTGCGTGGGTGTACAAATAATTCTTTCGGACCCTGCTTTCATTTCTTTTGAGTATATACCCAGAAGTGGAATTGCTGGATCATATGGGAATTATATTTTTAGTTTTTTGAAGAACTGCCATATTATTTTCCACAGCACCTGTTCCATTTTATATCTCTAGCAATAGCACACAAGGGTTCTGATTTCTCCACATCCTTGCCAACACTTATTCTTTTCTGGGTTGGTTTGTTTTTTTTTTTGGTAGTAGCTATCCTAATGGATATGAGGTGTTGTCTCATTGTAGTTTTAACTCACATTTCGCTAATGGTTAGTGATGTTGACCATCTTTTTATGTGCTTATTGGCCATTTGTACATTGTCTTTGGAGAAATGTCAATTCAAGTCCTTTGTCCATTTTTGAATCAGATTGTTTATTCTTTTGTTGTTGCGTTTTGTAAGTTTTCTGTATGTTCTGGATGTTAATTCCTTATCAGATATATGGTTTGCAAATATTTTCTCCCATTCTATGTATAGTGGACAGTGTCTTTGTGGATGGTATCTTCTGATGCACAAAATTTTAAAATTTTTATGAAGTCCAATTTGTATATTTTTTCTTCTGTTATCTGTGCCTTTGGTGTCATATCCAAGAAATCATTGTAAAATCCAATGTCATGAAGCTTTCGCCTATGTTTTCTTCTAAGAGTTTTATATTTTAGGTCTTACATTTAGGTCTTTGGGCCATTTTGAGTTAATTTTTGTATGTGACGTTAGGTAAAAGTCCAATTTCATTCTTTTGCATGTGGATATCCAGTTTTCTCAGCACCATTTATTGAAAGGACTGTCCTTTCCCCATTGATTGGTCTTGGTACCCTTGTCAAAAATCATTTGACCGTACATATATGTGAGGGTATATTTCTGGGCTCTCTATTCTATTCCGTTGGTCTATATGTCTGTTTTTATACCAGTACCTCACTATTTTGGTTATCGTAGCTTTGTGGTAAGTTTTGAAATCAGGAAGTGTAAGTCCTCCAGTATTATTCTCTTTTTTCAAGATTGTTTTGGCTATTTGAGGTCCCTTGAAATTCACTATGAATTTTAGGATGAGTTTTTCTGTTTCTGCACAAAAGATCATTGGGATTTTGATAAGGATTGCATTGAATCTGTAGATTGTTTTGGGTAGTATTGACATCTCAACAATACAGGCATACCTCAGAAATATTGGAAATATTATGGATTCAGCTCCAGACCACCACAAGAAAGCAAATATCACAATAAAGTGAGTCACATGAATATTTTGATTTCCTGTGCGTTAAAAGTTATGTTACACTATACAGTAGTCTATTAAGTGTGCAATAGCATTATATCTAAAAAAAAGTACATAGCTTAACTAAAAAATACTTTATTGCTAAAAAATGTTAACCATCTTCTGAGCCTTCAGCAAGTCATAATCTCTTTGCTGATGGAGGGTCTTGGAGAAAATGTAATACCTGGGAAGCACAAGAAAACAAAGTATGCCTGGATTAAGTCTTCCAATGCATGAACAGAGGATATGTTTCCATTTATTTTTAACTTCTTTAATTTCTTTCGGCAATGTTTTGTAGCTTTTGTTGTACAAGTCTTTAACCTTCTTGATTAATTTCTAGGTATTTATTCTTTTTGATGTGTGTCTGTCTGTTTGTATATATCTATGCCTGTGTCTATCTACCTATGAGTAGAATTGCTGGATCATATAGCAGGGATGTGTTTAGCTTTAGTGGAAATTGCCAAACAGTTTTCTAAAGTGGTTGTACCAGTTTACAGTCCCACTATATTGTATAAGAGTTTCGGTTGTTCCACATCTTTTCCAACTCTTGGCATTATCTTTTTATTTTCTTCTTTTCCCCCCTGAAAGCCCCAGTACATAGTTGTGTATAATTGTAAGTTGTTCTGGTTCTTCTATATGAGCCACGGTCAGCATGGCTACTGACAGACGAGTAGTGTGGTTCCACGCCCAGGAATCAAATCCAGGCCGCCGAAGCAAAGTGCGCCGAACTTTAACCACTAGACCATCAGGGCTGGCTCTGGCATTGTCTTTAATTTTGACTATGTGGTTTAGTGTGTCACTTTACATTTCCCCTTTTGCTAAAGACTATGCTAGAAAGTTCTAAAATTACCAAGTGGAAGACTCTTTTTATTTTGTTTTTAATTTCTACTTTTACTGTATGATCAGAGAATATTTATATTGTTTCTACTTCATGAAACATATTGAAACTTTCTTTGAGACTTAATATATATAGTCAATTTTTGTGAATATTTCATGTGCACTTGAAAAGGAAATTATTTTTTCTGTTGTGGGAGTTATGGGCTACAGATATTGATATAGCTTGTTTAGTTTACATCTTCCATGTCCTTTTACATTTTTTGTACACTTGTCTTAAACTGAGTTTGGTATGTTGGGTCTTCTATTTGGTTTCTTTCTTGCATCTTTATTTCTCCCTGGTTCTATTTTATCAAAGTAGTTGCTGTATTATTTGGTGCATAGATATTCATAACTATTATATATTTATTTGGAATATTGTCTTTAGATCATAAAATGTTGTGTTTTTGGTGTGTAATGCTTTTTAGCCTTAATTCTATCGTATCTAATATCAGAATTACAGTACCTACTTTCTGATTGTTACCATTTACCTTGAATATCTTTGTATTTTTACCCTTGTATTGTTACCTTTTGACTCATTTTGTTTCACATGAGTTTCTGTAATACATTGTGGAGTTGAATTTTGCTTTGTAAGTTAATTTGAAAGTGTGTTGTTTTAAAAATAAGTAAGTTAAATAGTGTACATTTATTGATATGACTGTGTGTGGTCTCTATTTGGACATATTTTATATATACTTAGTATGTATATTACATTTCCTCTCTTTCAACATGTAATATGTTCCTCACTATACTCCTTTTTTGTATTTTCTTTGCTGTTTTGGATGGTTTGTATTTTTGTTTTAGTGGTTACCTTTATAGTGTTGCTTATAATGCCCTTAATTCCTTCATCCCACTTTTGCTTACCTAGGATTTCATTGTTTGTTTTGTCAGTTTAAAATGACATGCTTTGATTCCTTCCTTCCTTCCTGTGAATCATTACTTTGTATGCTGCTAAGTAGCCTGATGCCAGTTTGATTTTGCTTCCTTTGTAAGCGTTTGCAAAAGATTTTTTTCTTATCTTTAAAGTCTTATTCGGTGTTACGGTACTTTTCAGAATTGAGTGTTTGTTTCAACTCTCCCAGGTTCTTCAAATCCCTTTTTAATATGTAGATTCTTGTCTTCTCTCGTTTCTAGTTATCCTTTTTGTATTATAGTTTTAAATATTATCTCTACAATTTTATGTATGTTGGATCCTCCTTGTCTCTCTTGTATATTAACACTTTCTCCCTGGTTTTATTACTCTCTTTCTTCATTTTGTTTTGTTCCCCCGACTGTTTTCCATGTTGTTGTTCATTGCCCCTTATTATATTTTCATTCAATCCTGTTCTCTCTTAAGTACCTTATAATTCCTCATTTCTAGAATAATTTTTATCTTTTACTTCTCAATTTCTTTTATGAAACTAGTTATCTCTCATATCATATCTCCTGATCTGAAGATTTTTGCCCATTTCTGTTCTGAATTTTTGAATGGTTGATTTGAGCATTTTTAAAAAATATCCATAAATACTTGTTTAGCAATATATAATTCAGGTTGAGATATTGTTATAGTTTTCTCTACCTTATGGTTTCATTTCTTTCCTTTCTTTCTTTCTTTTTAGGAGAGGGGTGTTCATCAGCTGAAGAACATTTTCTGTATTTTTTTTCTTTTAAAGATTAGCCCTGAGCTAACATCTGTTGCCAGTCCTCCTCTTTTTTTTTCTTTTTCCCAAAGCCCCTCAGTACATAGTTGTATATTCTAGTTGTAGATCCTTCTAGTTCTGCTATGTGGGACACTGCCTCAGCTTGGCTTGATGAGTGGTGCTAGATCCGTGCCCAGGATCCTGACTGGTGAACCCCTGGGCTGCCGAAGTGGAGCACATGAACTTATCCACTCAGCCACTCGGCCAGCCCTTATTCTTTTATAATAACTTTTTATAGTTCTTGCCTGCTTTTTTCTGATCAGTTTTGAATATTTTATTTTTATTTTATTTTTAATATTTTTTTTGGAAGAAGATAAGCCTTGAGCTAACATCTGCTGCCAATCCTCCTCTTTTTGCTGAGGAAGACTGGCCCTGAACTAACATCCGTGCCTATTTTCCTCTACACTATATGTGAGACACCTGCCACAACATGGCTTGACATGGTACGTAGATCTGCACCCAGGATCCAATCCTGCGAACCCCAGGCTGCCAAAGCAGAATGTATGAACTTAACCGCTGCACCACTGGGCCAGCCCCTGAATAGTTTATTTTTGTTGACCAGCAATAATAGTTTATATAGAAGGTGGTGAGAGAGGTTTTTTTTCCTTGTTTTTTTTTCTCTCTTGTTTCTTCTTTTTCTTTTCCACCAGTCATTCAAGAAGTAGCATTTGTAAGTTGCTCACTGTCCTCTCCCCTAGAAGTAGTGCTTTTCCAAGATTGTCAGTTTGGTTTCTTGCAATTGCAAGCTCCTCCTTTTGATTCCACAGTAACCAGTACTCTAATCTAACAGGTCTTAGACCTATTTTTAAGATTTCTCCACTTTCTGGTGCTTATTTTATCTGTATTTTGTCACCCCTAAGCCCCTGCTTCCCTCTCCTCTTTCCTGTATAGTCTCTATTTATCTCTGCTTCTCCAGCATGGGCTTTAGAAATTGTTGCTGCATTTTAGTGTTCATTTCTCTACTTACATACATTTGAAGTTTATGGTAGTCTTTGTCTCTTAGTTATGCTATAGATGTGGATTATGAGAGGTTTTTTTTACTCCATTTTTATTTTTAAATTTTTGTTGAGGTTATATGGAGACATTTGGATTTAGGTGGTTGCCCTTATTTTATGGGAAACTGGAGTCTTTTTCTATTTTCTTGAATATATTAATCAAAGATATTTTAAAGTCCAGGTCCGATAACTACAATACCTATGTCTCCTGTAGGTCTGTTTCTTTTCTTTTTAAAAAAATCTTATTGTGGTTTTGTCTCCTGGTATGCCTAGTAATTGTCAATGGAATGTCAGACACTGGATGTGGTGTTTTGAGTATCTGGATGATATTAACTTTTCCCAAAGAGGGTTTATTTTTCTTCCGTCAGACAGGTAGATTAGAGACAGTTAAACTTAATCCAGTCCAGGATTGAGTTGATATACAGCTGGGTTTCATTCTTCTGATACATTTCTGGTTTACCACTAGCAGTGCCCAAACCTCAAATTTTTTCCCCCTGGTCTCTGATGCTGCTAATAGCTCTGCTTAGCTTCACAGCCTCCTGACTGAGAATTGGCAAATGACTTAAGAAAACCCATGCTAAAAGTTGAGCTTACCTCTCTGTACTTCTCTTTCGTACTGCTTTTGGTAGCTCTCTCGTGCCTTCACATAGTTGTTTTCCACATTTTACCTAGTTTCTCTAGTTATTCTTTTTTTTTTTTTTTAGTGATTGGCAACTGAGCTAACATCTGTTGTGACTCTTCTTTTTTTCTCTTCTTCTTCTCCCCAAAGCCCCTCAGTACATATTTGTATTTTCTAGTTGTAGGTCCCTCTGGCTCTGCCATGCGGAACGCTGCCTCAGCATAGCTTGATGAGTGCTGCTAGGTCCACACCCAGGATCCAAACTGGTGAAACTCTGGGCCACCGAAGCAGAGCACGCAAACGTAACTACTCGACCACAGGGCCGGCTCCTCTAGTTATTCTTATAGGGAGGGTCAGTCTCTTCTGAGGTAGTCTACTATAGCCTGTCCACTGAGTTTTTATTTTCAATTACTGAATATTTAATTTGTATAAATGTCTTTCAAACCTTCTAGGTCATAATTGAATATTTAATTTGTATAAATGTCTTTCAAACCTTCTAGGTCACATATTTTTATCTTTCTGTTCTGTGAAGATATTTTTACACTTTAAAAATTATTTTAAGCATTAAACATGGTTATTATATTATCTGTGTTTGACAAATCCAAGAAATGAAATCCTTGTAGGTTTGTTTTTGCTGGTTCTCTTTTGTGGTGCCCTGTTTACTTGCTTATTTAATAGATTGTTCTACCAGATAACATTTGTGTTTGCTACCTGCAGGTGTCTGAGGGCGTTACCAGTTGTGCACACTTTATGTTTATTTATTTATTTTGGGGTACCCATTCTGGTGATGTGAATTTGGCATGTATGTTTACTTGATTGCTAGGTTTGGTTACAACTTCTTTTGGTTTTTTGTTTTTCCCCACTTTGCTAATTGCCAAGACAACTTTCCTTGCAGTATCTTAGGCCCAGACTCCTGGATCACTTTTACATTGAGAAGGTAAGCCTTTGAGTTCCCAGCTTCATGGGACGAGAGTGTCCTGTTAGACTCTTCGGTGGTGCTTGTTTGTTTTCTATCCCTCGTGTCTAACAAGGTCTGTAAGTCTAAAGCTCTGGTCAAAATGGCTGACCAAATATCCTCAGAACAAAAGCAGATTCAGCACTCCACTTAGCATCTCAGAGTTCCTACTTTCACTTAGATTTTGTTTGTTTTTTTTTTTAAAGATTTTATTTTATTTATTTATTTTTTTTTCGTTTTTCTCCCCAAAGCCCCCTAGTACATAGTTGTGTAATCTTCGTTGTGGGTCCTTCTAGTTGTGGCATGTGGGATGCTGCCTCAGCGTGGTTTGATGAGCAGTGCCATGTCCGTGCCCAGGATTCGAACCAACGAAACACTGGGCCGCCTGCAGCGGAGCGCGCGAACTTAACCACTCGGCCACGGGGCCAGCCCCTCACTTTAGATTTGGATTGAGTTTGTATACTCTTGTGATTAAGTTTTCTAAATAGTTTTAAAATTTGTTTTATCTTTCTTAAAGCATGAATACCCCAAAGACCAGGACTTGTTTAAGATGATTTTTAAATAGTTTCCTTTTATGAAAGACTACCTAGTCAATATTAGTTGACAAAGAGAGATATTTTATGGCAGAGTAATACATAACTTTAATGTTTCTTTAGTATTTGGCTTTGTAAATAAATATGAAAAGTGATCATCTCTTAACATTTTTTTAAATTCACTTTCTTCTTTCCCCAGAAAGTAGCAAAGTAAATAAAACCATCATTCTTTTCTAATCTTCATGAATAATTTCTTGTTGGCTCTGGGTGAGAGACTGTTTTCAAGGCCCTCGTGTGGTATCTACAAAGATACGGTTTAGACCTTGCAGCTTAGGCATCTGTGAAAGCGCTTCTAAATTACAGAACTGAGGAGAGTTTACACTTAATCTTTGGATGATTTCAGTTGTGGACTTTAGAATGAAGCAGCTAGGGGGAAAAAGGTTCCTTATTAGAAGCATAAAACCTACTGACTGTATCTTGGCCAGTGTTCCCTTTTTTCCAGTAAGCTCTCTGCTATACAGAGGTGTATAACCCTAATGGCTTGTTGTATGCCATTAAAAGGTATTGTACACTCATAAAAGAATGACATTTTGATCAATGCTGTTAAAAGAATTACTGTCTTGACACAGAAAAGCTTTCCTGCTGCAAGTTTAAAAATATGCCTTTAAAAGCTTTTTATTGAATACCTTTGCATCCCTCAGAAATGTGCCATTTTGGCATGAGGTTACTCTGAAGTATTCCACATTGTAACTTAAATGCAAAATCTCCTATTTACCTTTAGAAGTAGCGAGCAAAACAGGTATTGCCCTACCAAATGGAGCTTATAGACATGGTAGTGTCTTAAACTACCATATCTGATCTAAAAATAGAATTTTTGTGAAGATAAAGGTGAAAAAACTGAATTATTCCTTTTTATTTTGTGAGGTATTGATTTTTTTCATGCTGTTTTGTTTAAACTTTGTGGTTTTAATTTCCCTTTGGATTTAGGAATCATGCCTTTCCACCCAGTTCCGAGATAAATCTTTTCTAATCACCTGGGAATTGGTTCTCTTAAATGATGATATGTTGCTCGTGGTTTTCTACTGTTTCTTTTTCTTTTATTATATTTTTGATTAGGAGTTTATGAAAACCATGTCATAATAGACAGTCTTCCAAAGCTTGTGGTATCTTCTATACATAGCTGATCTCTTATGGATTTTCTTATGTATCATTGCCATAATTTTAGCTTTATTTCATACTTTGTAAGCCTTCTGTAGTTACCTAACTCTGAATTTATGCCATGTTTTTCTAACATGTGAACTGAGCAGTTTAAATTGTAATACCCTGAAAACCACAATTTTCTTAAATGTGTCACTACAGAATGATTGATTGTTTATTTGATAGATTTTAAGTTTTGTACTTTTTGAATTTGACATTTAATCCCAATCTTATGAACTTTTCACACATTTCAGTGTATGAGCCTATTTTAGGATAGATAGTATTGATTTTTATATAGTATGTTGGCTGTGTCAATCAGTTTTAAGTTTTACTTGTAAAAACAGGTGTGTTTTGTTGGTGGTGGCAGTATTGGTTACTTTCATTATTCACTACCCACTAAGTGGCAGATGATTTATATATAATATTGATAACACTGAAACTTGTTATACTTATTATGTGCCATCTTCTGTGCTAAAGTGCTTCCCATGGCTCAGAGAAGTTGTATAACTTGGTCAAACAATGAGTAAACTGTGGAATTGGGATTTAAACATAGGTAGTGTGACTCACAACTTTTGTGCTATTTTAACCCTTTTTATATCTTATTTATTTATTCTAGGAGGTATTGTCTCCATTTTACAAATGAGGAACCTGAAGCTCAGAGAGAGTAAGTACTTTGCCCACTGACAGAGTAAAGGAGTGACAGAGCTGGCATTTGAAACAAGCTCTGTTTGACGTTAAAGTGTATCTTCTACTATATGATACTAGTTATTTTTCCTTCATCCTTCTCATCACACCGCCTCTTAATTATCTTTGTATATTCAAAGATGATTTTTATTAGAAATTTTGGGACAGAAATTTGCCTCACAATTTTCACTTATGATTTGGAGAGAAGCATATTGAAAAGATAATTGGAAAAGGTATCAGGAGGCCTCAATTCTTGTACTCTCTCTGATTCTGGCCATATGACATTGGACAAATCACCTTTTTTGGGCCTTATTTGTAAAATGAAGGCATTGGACTAGATAATTTTAAAAGTTTCCTCAAACTCTAAAATCTAATTTGACTTTATTTTAATTTAGTGTTTACACTTGTTCTTTTTTAGCACAGATAAAACTTCATCACATGTATTTTAGCCCATTAAACATTATATTTTATTGAAGTTAGGGGGCAAGGGGCTCTGGTTTTTATTCTTTACTTGCACTATTACAACTGATGTTGATATTCAAAAAGTGAAGAAATTCCATATAAAGAAGTAATTAATCATATTATAAGGACATTCTTTTTTTTAAACTATTGAAGATTCTCTTGGGTTTTACAATCAGAAAGAATAATTCTAGAAATCTAAATATTATAAAAGGAAATAAATTATTTTTAATAGAAAATGCTTCCACTGAAGAAGGTAGGAATAGATGCCTGCCACCTTCAAAGCACTTGTAAATTCTTAACTGTACAATAATACTATTAGCAATTACAATACTAGGTAACATTTATTGAGAATTAATTTTATGCTATGGTATTACACTAAGCATTTTATATATATTACATCATTTAATATTCATGGAAACCCTATGAGATAGGTACTATCATTATCCTCATTTTACTTACTAGGAAATAGTTAATGCGGTTAAGCAGTTTCTTCTAAGGTTACATTGTTGGTAGGTGGTGAAGCTGAGATTCAAACCTATAGAATGCTGCAGAGATTTTCCTCATTTACAAAATGGAATAATTGTAAGAGGTTACCTATGATAATGCTTAGTGATATAAACATGAATGATTGATTTAAACATGAAACTTTTTAGGAAAGAGTGAGTATGATGACTTGTGATGAATGGCAGTTTCCAAGTTCTCAGATTTGATCGCTGCCAGTTATGTATTTTATTGATATGGTCATAAAACAAATAATATCTATTGGATAATTTTATAACACCATTTTTTTTTGAAGAGTTAAATTCATTATAAGTTTTAGGAAAATATTCTTTGGAGTTTGAGATGTGGATGGGTGAGAGAAAGTATATGTATGTATGTGCACACACACATGCAGGCGCGTGGATTGGTAGCTGTAGATTAGGGTAATTAACCATCCCAGTTTGCTTAGGCTTGGGTTTCTAGATCATGGAACTTAAGTACAATAACTAGGAACCTTGCTAAAACAGGTAAACCGGGGCAAGTATGTATGTATTATATGTTGTACGCATATGTGTATGTATGTGTGTGTGTGTCTAAAGTAATGGTAGCAGTTGGACTACAGGGAATTCACATCTTGCAGAGCATAAAACAGCTCTAAATTCAGTGCCTAGACTGATATTTGTCTGTTTTATTAGCAGAAAGCTTAGTCTCCTGTGTTTTCCCCATTTCAGATAACCTTTTCTTGTCATCTAAGAAATTAATTTCTTTGTTGGAATCATTGCAAGTAAACTTGATAGCAGGAGTGCTGTTCTTGAGGCAGCTTACACAGTGATTTGCTAAGTACAGCCTCTTCATAAAAGGTGAAGCAGAAGTCGATTTATCGATCACTACGAGGATTTCAGTAACCTGTTGAACTACCTGATTTTTTTCCCCTTCTCATAAAGCCCACTATTTTTATCTCTCTTTATACCTTTGCATTTAGCTATTTCCTTTGGAAACATTTTTTACATGTATCTTCACATCATGTAAACATTTTTTTGCATGTATTTGCTTTTTTTCTAGACTAGAGTTGAAACTGTCTAAAAAAGTACTGTTAGGTTAAGCTACATGAAATTGCCAAGATTTAACTGTTTTTGACCTATAGCAATGGCAAATTTGTATGGCTCAATTAATAGTTAATTCAACTTTTGCTTATTTAGAAATATTAGGCTACTAATAACTTAAATCTAAAAAGAATATTCCATTGAAACTCTGGTTAATGTTAGAGAGGAACTGAAATGAACTTTAGGCTGATTACTCTATATTGTCCATTTGCTAAAAATACGTTTTCAAAGGTATAACTTTTCAGGGAGGTCTTTTCAGGAATAGAACATCATGATTATCAGAACTTTTTAAAAAATGCTTTCCTAAGTCTTGAGAAAAGAAATAATTCTCATTGTTATATACTATATTATGAGATTATAGACCCAAATGTAATGAAACATGTTCCATTGGTCTAATATGTCTAACTTGAGTCTATCCTTAAACAGTGTAGCTTGAAAAGCTGAAAAACAAGTCAGTGTAAAGCTGGGATGATCTTGATCAAATGGGAATTTGATACCATGAGTTTTCTCAGAATAAATTCATGGGGCAGTTGACTAGAGGACATGATGTTTCTTTGATTACAAAGCTTCATTGATCACAAAGATTCACATAGGTGTATAGCTCAGTGAATTTTTATAACCTAATGATACCTATGTAGCTAGCACCTTGATCAAGAAATAGAACATAACTAGCATCCTGGAATCCCTCTCTTTTTTTTTTTTTTTTGAGGAAGATTAGCCCTGAGCTAACATCCGTGCCCATCTTCCTCTACTTTATATGTGGGACGCCTACCACAGCATGGCGTGCCAAGCGGTGTCTTGTCTGTACCTGGGATCCAAACCCGCGAACCCCAGGCTGCCGAAGTGGAATGTGCAAACTTAACTGCTGCTCCGCTGGGCCGGCTCCTGGAATCCCTCTTAGTGCTAATGTCTAAACTGAACATCAGGCTCTATCTACCCAGCTAAATTTTAGTTGAGTATTAAGTAGTTATCTAGATTTAAAAACTGTCTGAAGAGCAAGACTACTTAATATTTGCACAAATTATCCAGATTATTATTTTCATCTTTGTCATAGTAGCTGTGGCATACTAATATTCAATTTAATTATACAGCGTTTTAAATGTCTAGAGTTTCCTTAGTTGTCTTCGTGATTGCGGAACAGGACTTAGACGATTTCTGGGTGAGATCCTGATTTTTCTGATTAACTACATTGCTTGGACAGTGATTGACATTCAAAACTGGTTTGATTGGCCCCTTAAGTTTCTCTGTTTTGAGTTGCTGGGATTACAAAACTCAATCATATGCAGAGAATTTGCCATTCAGACTGACAGCTCTGTCAGGTCAGATGGTGTGATTATCATGCGTGCTACAAGTGCACTGTTATTGCTAGGTTGTCTTTTTTTTTCCCTTGACATCTAGGTGGCAGCTCTGGTCTCTGAAGGTGAAAAGCTAGAACATCAGTTTGCCATCTCCACTTGGCTTTAGTTTTTCTATTGAGTTTCCATCTATGTGTGCTGAGCTGTTCTAGTCACAGTCTCAAACTCAGTGTTTTTCACTAATGTTTTATCAAAGAAGGATCTGCTCTCTTTGGTGAGATTGAAATGAGTAATAGTCTTTCAACACTATTGGCAAGTGGCTTTCACGGTCCATGGCAGTTCTAATGAGCTACAGCTGCCTGCTTGGAAAATTCAGCTTTCGATTGTCTGAAAGGATCCCTAGAATATGGACTTGAATTTGTGTGTGCATAAAACAATAGCAACACAATTTGACAAACTTATAAATTTGTTATAAGTTGCTTTGTAAGCTATTTTGTAACAACATTCAAAGGTCTCCAGTTTCAACTGCAATGCATACTTACTTTTTGCAGAAACCTGGAAAAATAAATAATATAAACTATTTGCCAAAGGTAGTTTTACATCATGAACTGAATTTATGGTATGTTTGTTCTACAAGTTCAGTTGTGCATTCATATTTAAGAGCAAGGAAATTATATAATACTGCACTCAACAGTGTGGATTGTATATATTGATCTTCTCTGCTTGGTCCATCGTGTTCCTTCTGCAGGTATACCATGATATGGGAATAAATTGTATTGCATGGAAACGTGACAGAGTGTGACAAACTTGTGGTTCACTGGATAACCCAGTGTATAAGCACAGTTACACCCAAGGATTTGGGTTGCAACCTCGGTTATTTCTGTTATTCTGAGAATGTAGAGTGTTATTTTATAGTTGTCAAGTAGAAAAGTAACTAAACCATTTTGTGTAAGTTTGTATGAGGGAAGTATTCCATCTTAAGGTTGAAGGAACCCCTGTTCATGGGCTTGGATAATGGTATTTTATTAATTTAGCGAAGTTGCTTTAATGTATCAGTTTCAGGAAAGTGTTTTTTTTGATGGCTTGATCACCTATTCAAAGGGGACATTGTGGGCTATTTGCTATATGTAAAGTACCTGGTTTATTTCTTGGCACATACAGTAGATGCTCCATGAATAATGTTCTTTTTGTGTGTGTGAGGAAGATTGTCGCTGAGCTAAAATCTGTTGCCAATCTTCCTCTTTTTGTTTGAGGAAGGATGTTGCTGAGCTAACATCTGTGCCAGTCTTCCCCTATTTTATGTGGGATGCTGCCACAGCGTGGCTTGATGAGCTATACCAGGTCTGCGCCTGGGGTCTGAACCTGTGAACCCCAGGCCTTTGAAGCAGAGCATGTCCTTAACCACTATGCCACCAGGCCGGCCTCATAAATAATGTTCATAATAACTGTTGATTTTTATAACTCTGGCCAGTTGCTGATTGTGTGTCATCACGCTCTCCAGATTCTATATTCCTTGTGACTGCTACTTCTCTTTTTACCTGTAATATAGCCTAACTCACCTTAGGGGGAATGTTTACTATTAAGTATAAGTACCTACCGGTCTGCTCATACATATGTAACTTGTTTTATTTGCAGCACAGTGTTACAGATGGTTATCAGTATGGGCTCTTATGTCAAAATTGCTCACATTAACTGATTACATTTCATTACTAGAGTTGATACTTAATAGCTATACAACTTTTGGCAAGTTACTTATCTGTGCCTCAATTTCCTCATTTGTAAAATGGGGATATAAAAATATTTTATGCTTATAGGGCTACTGTGAAGATTAAATACATTGTTTATATATGATGGTATTAGAATAATGACTGGTCCAAGTATGAGCTCGAAAAACATTTACTATTACCTGATAAATAAATCTTCACAATGAATATTATTTTATATATATTGTAATAGTATTAAATATTTCTCAGAATTTATATGATATAAAGTTGTACAGAGAGGGAATGGGGTAAATATTTTGGTGAATAGTCATAAACATAAGAACAATAGGAATATGTATAAAGGACAAAAATTGACAATTTTTGTCAATGGAAAGTAAGTGAATAAGAATTAATATAAGGAAAGAATCCAGGCTTTACAGAGGGTGCCAAACTGAATGAGTTAGTGATATAATGAAACAGAAAAGAATACAGCACATAAAACTGCCATATTTTAACTGTATCAGGGATAGCATCATGGAGAAGACAGTACAAGGATGCAGACTGTTGATGAAGGAAGTATAGACTATTCAAAACAGTAAAAGACATGAGCAAAGGTATGAGAGGAATACAGAAGACCCATTTGGAGGCCAGTAAACAGATTTGTCTGCCTGGAACCAAGAGTTCCTATAGGAGAATAGTTGATTTGGTGCTCTCAATTCCTTTCCTCCAGAGCTTAGCATGCACACATGCTAAGCTGCTCATTGAATATCTGTGTAAAAGATAGGATGAATTCCGATTGCAACAAGTCTCAAATGCTAGATTGAACAGAGCTTCCCATTCAGTATGCCAAAGCATACTGGTGTGCCCAAACTGGGTGATAGGTATCCTGAGATGGTAATACTCTCAGCCCTTGGAATCCAAAACCTCCAGCGATAAGATGGCTTGCCTGCTACCCCGTGTGCCACAGAAATAACATTTTTTAAAGTGTACCATGCCATAAAAAGTCAAGAAACAATAGGTTAAGAATATGGCTATTAGGGCATATGCAGGGGACAAAGATTAAGAAGATTAAATAAGAGAAGATAAAATGTACACTAGTTGTTGCCTAGTTTGGTGGTACTGTTAGAAGATCAGTTAAATAGGGAAAAGACAAGTAGCAAAAAGAGCAGTTCAAAACTGCTGTAATAGGAGAGACACGAAAAATAAGGGCCTAAATTAAGGTAGTAACAAAAGGGAAGAATTCAAACCAGGTTGTGAAAGACACTGCTTAGAACTCAGTTTAGTTCGGTTCAATAAACATTATTGCTGCCTATTATGTGTCAGCCATTTCCCAGGTATTAGGGATTTAAAAAATTGAACAAATAATTTCAATCATTAAGAATTTTTTAAATTATATAAACAGAATTCCAGGTTTTCCTTAATGCATTCTATTTTACATTAGCGCTTCGAAAAAAGGAAATATTAAAAGGTGTTATATATTGCACTATAAACCAAAGGTAGTTTTGACTTATGCATTAAAGCTTCCAAAAGTAAGCCTTTTGGTTAAAAAGCTCAATATCGGGAGCCAGAGGGCTATGAAGAGAACTTTATGGAATAGTCACCTAGGCAACAGTTGTACCAATAGTTTTTAATATGTTTATATCCGAGCAAGAGTTAGAATGCATGTTATTGGCAAATTCCTTTTAGCCTTTAAGAAATGATAATAATAACATCTATCATTTGTTAGGAGTTCATGATATATTAAGTATTGTGCCATTTTTCATATATTCTCTCATTTTATCCTCCAAACAACCCTGAAGGAGTAGAAATTATTATTCCTACGTCTTTCATGAAAACCAAAGTTTAGAATTTTAAGCTTACCCGGTTGGTAAAATGGCAAAGCCAGAATCCGAACCCAGGCCCATCTTAGTTTCAAGTCTAGGTTCTTATTAAATGTGTTTTAATAGATAAATCATTCAAGAAAGGGCTTTGAGGAAGCCACCTGAGATAGAGAGAGATAAGAGCTACTGAAGCAAACACAGGCAAGCCTACCTGTGTACTATTCTAGGAAAGGGTGTGTGTGCCCAAGGCTCACTAACTAGATCCATACAGTAAGAAATTTAGAGGTCTGTGAATTAGTTTTCTACTGCTGCCATACCTGATTCCCACAAATTTAGTGGCTTAAAACAACATAAATTTGTTATCATACAGTTTCATAGGTCAGAAGTCTGACATGAGTCTCACTGGTCTAAGATCAAGGTGTCAGCAGGGCTGCATTCCTTTCTGAAGGCTCTAGAGGAGAGTCTGTTTCCTTGCCTTTTCCAGCTGCTAGGGGCCACCAGCATGTCTTGGTTTGTGGCCCCCTGCCACTATCTTCAAAGCCAGCAATGGTAAGTTGAGGCCTTCCCATGCTGCTGTCTCTCGTTCTTCCATAATCCCATCTCCCTTTCACCACAAAATGTCCTCTAATTATAAGGAAACATGTGATTAGATTGGACACACCCAGATAATCCACTTTAATCTCCCCATTTCAAGGACTTTAATTTAGTCACATCTGCAAAGTCCCTTTTGCTCTGTAAAGTAACAGGTTGTGGGGATTAGGACATAGACATTTTTGAGGGGCCATTATTCTGCCCACCACGGTCCGACCATATGAGAACGATACCATTCATTGTTTGAACTATGTAGCTAGCCTCCTTGTTCTGGTTCCACATAGACAAGGCAATTTACAGATAATATTTTGGCTTGTCCTATAGCTTACTTATAGGAAGAGAATGTGCTGTTCAGAAGATACAGTGTCAATCCCCTGGGCAAATATGTTTTACATTATATTGAATAACTTGTTTTCTGAGTTATACATTAATGTCTTTTGAGTGCTGTCAGAATGAGTCAGAATTTCTTAGTCCAAAAACTCTACAACTCAGACAAGATCAATATTCTGAATCTTTAAGTTAAGGATCAGAGTCAGGGGTTACGGGGGTATATTTATCAGGTCTATATCTGTGGTAAAAAAACCTTTTGAAAATCATGTTTAAGAAGCTATATATAATTAGATATATCTAAGAATGCAGTTATATGTCACTCCCTTTGATTTATAAGACTTGTATCAACAAAGAGAATAGTCATGGTTTTCTGATTGTACCTGTATAAGCAATCAAATGGTTTGAAGTAGAATGTCTTTGGAAGGCAGCAGGGAATTTCAAATCAACAACTTTTAAAACTTGGATCGCATAGATTGATGATTGCCTAGGGCTGGATTATTGGAGGAGAATAGGGAGTGACTGCTAATAAGTATGGGGTTTCCTCTTTTTTTTTTGAGGAAGATTAGCCCTGATCTAACATCCCCCTGCCAATTCTCCTCTTTTTTTTGCTGAGGAAGATTGGCTCTGAGCTAACATCTGTGCCCATCTTCCTCTACTTTATATGTGGGATGCCTGCCACAGCATGGCTTGATAAGCAGTGCGTAGGTCCACGCCCAGGATCCAGACCAGTGAACCACCGACTGGCAACGCTGAGCACTTGAACTTAACCGCTACGCCATCAGGCCAGCCCCATGGGGTTTCCTTTTGGGACAATTAAAAATGTTCTAAAATTGATTGTGGTGATGGTTGTACAACTCTGTGAATAACAAAAAAATCTTTGCACTGTACATTTTAAATAGGTGAATTGTATGGCATGTGAATTATATCGCAATAAAGTTGTTAGGAAGAAAAACTTGGGTTACAGAGAGAAAACAATGAGAAGATATGATTAAATACTAAGATTAAATGGGTAGGAGGGTCTTAGGCAATTTATAGTCTTAATGAAGAGCCTTCCTTAATATCTACTACTTTCCTCCTTGTTCTTTACTCTAGCTGTTTATAGATTCTGTTCTTACAAAAGTCACAACTTCCCACCCTTTTCATTTCCTTTTATGTTTTTTAGTTTACTAATCAATTAATATACACATACAACATACACAACAAACTTACTCCGTAAATTATAAATAATACGGAATGTGATTCTGATGTTAACTCAAACAATGCTCTTTACTAAAGAATAAGTATAGACGAGGGAAACGTTCTCATCCTGATTCTGTTTTAGTTGCTCATGTTTTGTTGCCTTTATTCTGTATTATGTGCTGATTCTCTACGTGCCCTAGACCATTCCATGTGCCACAACACCCTGTGTGAGATTCATTCCTCGTTGTATCAAGATTCTCATATTAAATTCGAAGAATTTTTGGTCTCTACTCGTAAATATAGAAAGTTCACACTTTAGTAGACAGCCTCCGTTTGTTGTATTTTATAGTTATAACTATTACAGTGCACAGTAGTGACTCCACAGATCTGTACGATGTTATCGAAAGACCTCTCTGCACTGTTGTTTACCTGCATCCTCTTTCTCAAGAGCAGTGATACTCCCTTTATCCAAACACCAAAGCAGAGTGAAAACTGGCTGTCAGAGGTCACTAGGTAGTTATGCTTACAAATTAGAATGTCAGGCAAAATTTTGCTTGAAGCTTTCTTGTAGTTGATATAAAGGTAATCAATTACAGGCATACCTTGTTTTATTGCACTTCAAAGATAATGCATTTTTACAAGTTGAGGGTTTATGGCAACACTGCATCGAGCAAATCTATCGGCGCCAGTTTTCCAACAGCATTTTCTCACTTTGTGTCTTTGTGTCACATTTTGGTAGTTCTTGCAATATTTCTAACTTTTTCATTATTATTATATTTGTTATGGTGATCTGTGATCAGTGACCTCTGTTTTGGGTGCCACAATAGGGTCTCCTCATTCTAGATGCCATGAAGAACATTTGTGATTCATGGAAAGAGGTCAAGATATCAACATTAACATGAGTTTGGAAGAAGTTGATTCCAGCCTTCAAGGATGACTTTGAGGGGTTCAAGACTTCTGTGGAGGAAGTAACTGCAGATGTAGTGGAAGTAGCAAGAGAACTAAAAATAGAAGTGGAGCCTGGAGATCTGCCTGAATTGTTGCTATCTCATGACAAAACTTAAACAGATGATGAGTTGCTTCTTATGGATGAGCAAAGAAAGTAGTTTCTTGAGATGGAATCTATTCCTGGTGAAGATGCTGTGAAGATTGTTGAAATGACAACAAAAGATTTAGAGTATTACATAAACTTAGTTGATAAAGCAGCGGCAGGGCGGCAGGGTTTGAGAGGATGACTACAATTTTGAAAAAAGTTCTACTGTGGGTAAAATGTTATTAAACAGCATCACATGCTATAGAGAAATTGTTAACATCGAGGCAAGACCCTTCACCAGCAAAAAGATACGACTCACTGAAGGCTCAGATGACAGTTAGCATTTTTTAGCGAGAGTATTGTTTAATTAAGATATGTATATATATATTTTTAGCTATAATGCTATTTTACACTTAATAGACTACAGTTTAGTGTAAACATAACTTTTATGTGTACTGGGAAACCGAAAAATTAGTGTGACTCGCTTTATTGCAGTATCTGCTTTATTGCAGTGGTCTGGAACCAAACCCAAGATATCTCCGAGGTATGCCTCTATTTGATTGAAGGCTTACAATAAATAACACTATTGAATAGTTACTATTACCCCTATTTTATAGACGAGAAAAAGAATCTCAAATAAGTAACTTGCCCAAAAGTTACTAAGCTGGTAACTGGCAGAGTTGAGGTTGGAACCCTGGGCACATCTGCCCTGTTTTATTTTCGTTGTGCTGTACTGCCTCTCTGATGATAGGGTGCTCTGGCCCAAGGTCAGGGCACAGATGGGCAAGCTATTGTTAGAATGTAGTTAGAGCTGTGTGTAAATTTTGGAAAATAGTAAAGTCATGCGCCGCATAACATTTCGGTCAATGACAGGCCGCGTATATGATGGTGGTATCATACAGCCTGGGTGTGTAGTAGGCTATCCCACTAGGTTTGTGTAAGTATGCTCTATGGTGTTCTCACAATGATGAAATCTCCTAATGAGTCATCTCTCAGAACATATCCCCGCTATTAAGCGATGCATGACTGTACTGTGACAATGCTACTTTTCCCTTCAAGTTAGAATTTGAGGAAGGATTATAGCCAATATTCTGGAATAAACCCAGTAAAAGCAATATTCGTTGTTGCTAAATCATTATCTTGTGATCTTGGCTAAGCTTCTTTCCCTTTTTGTGTCTTCTACAACATGTATGTGGTTAATAGGCATCTATTTATATCCAAAGACATTTTATGATATTAGGAGTAGTGTTTGGACTCTGGAAATAAGTACTACATAAATAGTATTTTTTAGTTCTTAGTCTGAACATTGACGTTTGACACCACCATGTTTTCCCTTTATAACATCACACCTTTACTTTATTATTTTTTTTCCCTCCTGACACTGACAAAGAGATTTGTTCATAGAGAACTGGCTCTGAAGATGACAACTCATCGTTGTATCTCAATGGCTTAGGCTTCACATGCACTTTCTTCTCTGTCTTTAATTAAACTTGTTTTTTTCAGTGTTGTAGCTGGGAGCACTGTGTTGACACAACTCACTCTTGTACAGAACAGATTAAAATGTCAGTGTTCTAATGTTCTCATCTGTGGGAAAAAGAAAATATTTGGGATATTTTATTTATAACTTTTAAAAGACTCCTCTGTGGAGAAAGATTACTTGTAGGATGGAAAACTATTTGACAGTTAAAGGGACAGAACTCTATTTAATATTAGTCTAATAAAAAGGGGGAAAAAAGTATGAAAGCTTACTAAAACTCTCTTCTAGTATTTAGAACACATTTTATTTCCTTCTTAATTTTCACTTAATTGTATCTTTTAATTCCCTAGTGTTCTGTTTAATCCTTCCTTTGCTGTGTATGCAGAATATCGACAGTTTCCGCAAAAGGCAGTTAGTCACTCATTACAGTAAACACATATATTATGTGGAAGGACTACTAGTCAAGGGAAATGGAGTTGGTGTATTGAGCCTTTAACCTTCAAATCATAAGTCTGAATATATCTGTTTTTACAATGGAGTCATTAATATTTGCCAGTTATTTATTAGTGAATAGCCAGCAAAATCATCATGCCACAGCTTGAGACCCTTTTCTGCCTGTCAGGCGTTCACAGGGTGTAAGCTACATTAATTAATGCTGGATGCTGTGCAAATTTTATATGTCTTAGTAAAGAGATGGACTTACTGCAAATTGATAAGACAGGAACGTAATAAGAGGAGCTAATGCTTATGGAGCACTTAGAATGTATCTGGAATATTTGTAAGTGTCTGTATGTATTGATGGTATTGACTGTCTAATCCTCACAGCTCTATGAGTCGGTAATATTATCTTCATTTTACAGGTGGGAAACTGAGGCCTGTAAATGTAAAATAACTTGTCCAAGGCAACACAGGTGATGGAGAAGCTGAATTTGAACCCAGGGGATCTGGTTCTGTAGCCTGTTCTATTAGAGAGTTTCTGAAAGTTATTAACTTTTGATAGTGTACAGTTTGGGGGCTTTTACTCTCTGGTGGTATTGTTAACCAATATGTAATATTGAGTAGATGAAGATGATAAATATTAAAATGACAAGGAAAATCCCTTCTTATGTTCAGATGGTAGGTAGAGCCAAGCAAAATTTTTAGTCTTCTTTGGGTATATCTTAATTGGCAAAGGAATTATGAGTTGCCCATATAAAGGCAAGAGCTAGCTTTCCAGAAAGGCAGACATTAGCATTCCAAGTGCCCACTCCATACTCCTGGTTTTGGAAGTTAGCTGCCCTCTAGCAGAGCATCTGCCTTTCAGACCTTATTTAGAGATTTGCCTGATTTGAGTTGTCTCCTGGGCTAACAGCTGTGGAATCTGTATTTCTTTGGCATTGCTCCCTTCTATGTAAATTACAGATGTTCTCTAATGCCCTTTTGGGCTGCTTTTGGAAAAAGAGGAAAGATAAAGAGCTATTTTTCTTTTTAAAGGGATCTATCCTAGTTCTAAGTAGGAGGAAATACATTTACTGAATTTTTTCCCCTTTATGTTTCCCTTCAATCTTTGAAACTACTCCCTGCAGCCCTGCTGCTATGGGATCAATTTGTTGGCTAGGGTTATTCAAACATGAGCAGAATTTGTGTCCTCTTTGGACATTAAAGTGCTAAAGCCAACAATAACAATTTTCGTGTGGGAACTGGTGCTCAATGCCCAAATCAGACTACATTTGGTGGTCTGTAATTTACTCCAGATTAAAAACATGCACTTTGAGAGGAAAGAGGGTCTTTTCCCAGATTTTGTTTGTTTTCATTTTCAGTCTTTCTGTTACTTTTTTAACCTGTTGTTTTTAAATAGATGTTTTAGAAGTACTTTTTTGCCTCTTGATTTGGGGATGGGAGAGTAGGTGCTTGAAATGAAACATTCAATAAAGTTCTTTTTTTTTTTAAATTAACATTTACATTAAGGTCTAATTTACTAATGGTTAAGTAAACAAATCTGATGTGTACAGCTTAAATGAATTTTTGCATATGTACAACTCACTTCTCCACTTCCATTTTATTTAACTTTATTCTTTCATCCCCTATGGCTGGAGAGGAAAATCACATAATCTTGAAGACTGCTTATACTTAGTTTAGATTTTTGAGTTTCAACTTGGTTGGGACCTGTAGTATAGTGTGGCAGTGGCAGTTCTTCTCTGTGTTTCCAATTCAGCTTTCCTCTTTCATTCTTTCAGCAGTTATTTTAAACCTTTCTCGCTCTCCTCAGAGCTTTTTTCTTACTCTTTCCATATTACCTTTAGCATGTGACCTTACCTCTTACCTCACCAAGAAAGTGGAGGCAATCCAGAAGGAACGCCCTTATCTCCTGCTACCTCCTTCGCTCCCCTATATTTAGAAACCATACCCTTTTCTATCCTCCTGTCTAAAGCTGTGCTTTCATCCCCTTCTATCTTTTCAGTGATTGACTCTATCAATTGATCCCTTTTTCCCCCTTTAGCTTCTCTATTGACTTCTTTTCTGTATATGCATGATTGAGACTTCTCCATTAAAAACAAAAAAAACAACAACAAGATAATACAAGGTTTACCCTGAACCTTGAACTACCTGGCTTTACTTCTATTTTTTGCATTTTGTGGGCAATCTGGTCCACATGCACAAGATTTTAGTTATTACCTGTACCTTCTCTATCCTGATACTTACTAACTCTATTCCAAACCTCTTTCTTGATCTCCAACTTTCTGCCTGACACTTGTTATTTGGATGTGTTCTAAGCACATATGAAAAACTGACATTACTGTCTTACCTTGGCAGGTCCCTTCCCCAAACTAACCTGTTTCCCTTGTGGTATCCTCTATCCTCCTGGTTGGTGGCACCTTCTGCATCCATTCTTTAGTTCAAAAGTGCTTTTTTCTCCCCTAATGTTCTGTGCCAGGCACTAGTATCTGGAGTACAGAGGTACAAAGACATTATGAGATAAAGTCCCTGCCCTCCGTCACAGAGACGAATGGGGGAGACAGACACATGAACAGAGAATTACATTACATTACACTATAGTAAATACAATGAGAGGGGTGTGTACTTTGCATTTGTAACACAAAAAGAGACATAAAACTCAAATTGTGGATTTGGGAAAAGCTTCTTGGAGAAGGTGATGCCAAACTGGAGTCCTCAGAAGTAGGAGCTTGCTGACTCCCACCTTTCCCTTTTCCTTTCTCCTCCATTATTTGCCGAGTCCCATTAATTCTAGACTCTTAATATCTCCCAAATTTGTCCCATCTTTTCCATCACATCTGCTACTGCCCTAGTTCAGGCATCTTCGCAATCTCCTAATGTCCTTCCTTTCTCCATTCTCAGTATTTCTGGCCCCCCACCCTCATCAGTTATTCATAGTGATACTTCAGTAAATCTTTATTAAAAAAAAAAAATCTGATCATGTCCTTCAGAGGATTAAATGTGAAATAATATCTCATTGTATGTATATATCACATTTTATTTACCCTTTTATCAGTTGATGGACATTTGAATGGTTTCTACTTTTTGGCTATTATGGATAATGCTGCTATGAACACTCATGTAAAAGATTTTGTGTGGACATATGTTTTCATTCCTCTTGGGTAAATACTTAAGAGTGGAATTGATGTATCGTATGCGCTTTGAGGAACTGCCAGACTATTTTCTAAGCAGCTGCCCCATTTTACATCCCCACCAGCCTTGCCAATACTTGATATTTCCCCCCTTCTTTTTTTACTAGCCATTGATACTAATGGATGTGTAGTGGTATCTCATGGTGGTTTTGGTTTGCATTTCTCTGTTGGCGAAGTATGTTGAGCATCTTTTGTATGTGCTTGTTGGCCTTTTTGTACGTCGTCTTTGGAGAAATGTCTATTCAGATCTCATTTTTTAAATTGCGTTACTTATCTTTTTATTATTGAGTTATAAGAATTCTTTATATATTCTAGATACAGACAGATACAACTTGTATCTATTTACAGAAAAAATTTGCAAATTTTTTCTCCCTTTTTGTGGAATTGTCTTTTCACTTTCTTCCCCCCCCCCAAGTAATTTTATTTGGATTATAATGGTTTATAACATTGTGTAATTTCAGGTGTCCATTATTGTTTATCAATTCCTGAATACACTTCATTGTGCTCACCCCTAGTAGTCCAAGTTTTATCCATCACCATACTCTTTTCGCTTTCTTAATAGTGTGTTTTGAAGCATAAAAGATTTTAATTTTGATGAATCCCGAAATACCTATTTTTTTTGTCCCATGTGCTTTTGGTGTCATATCAAAAAACAGTTGCTAAAGTCACAAAGATTTATTCCCAAATTTTCTTCTAAGAATTTTATAGTTCTTATATTTAGGCCTAGGTCTATTTGGAGTTAATTTATGTGTATGGTGTGAGGAAAGGATGCAACTTCATTCTTCTGCATGTGGAAATCCAGTTGTTCCAGCATTATTTGTTGAAAGACTGTTTTCCCCCATTGAATTGTCTTGGCACCTTTGTAAGAAAATCTATTAGCCATACATGTAAAAATTTATTTGTGGACTCTCAGTTCTGTTCGATAGATCTATACATCTGTCCTTGTGCCAGTACCACATTATCTTTATTACTGTAGCTTTGTAGTAAGTTATGAAACCAAGAGGTGTGAATCCTTCAGTTTTGTTCCCTATTTGCGGTCCTTTGCATTTTCATATGAATTTTAGGGTCTTGTCAATTCTGAAAAAAAAGAAGAGCCGTTATTTTGATACAGACAGAGTTGAATTTGTAGATCAATTGGGGAAGTATTGTCATCTTAATATTAAGTTATCTAATACACAAACGTAGGATGTCTTTTTGTTTATGTCTTCTCTAATTTTTCAACAGTGTTTTGCAGTTTTCATTGTATAAGTTTTAAATTCTTTTGTTGTTTATTCCAAAGTATTTGATTCTTTTTGATGATATTATAAATAGAATCTTTTCACTAATTTCATTTTTGTATTGTTCATTTCAAGTTTATCTTAGATGCACAATTAATTTTTGTGTATTGATCATGTATGTTACAACTTAACTGATTTTTTAGATCTAGTAGATTTTTAGTGGATCATTAGGACTTTTGATATACAAGATCATGTTATCTGCAAATAGGGATAGTTTTACTGTTTTGCTTCCAATCTAGATGCATTTTATTTTGTTTTCTTGACTAATTATCCTGGCTAGCACTTCCAATACAATGCTGAATGCAAGTGAACATTCCTTCTCTTTTTCTTTTCTTAGGAGGGATGTATTCAATTTTTCACCATTAAGTATGATGTTAACTGTGTGTTTTTCTTAGATTCCCTTTATCAGGCTGAGTAAATTCCTTTCTATTACTAGTTTGTTGAGTGTTTGGTTTTTTTAAATCATGAAAAGGTGTTGGGTTTTGACAAATACTTTTTCTGTTTCTATTTCAATGATCGTGTGATTTTTGCCCTTCTATTCTGTTAATAATAGTGTATTGCATGAACTGATTTTTGAATGTTGAGCCTTTCCAACATTTCTATGATGTGTCTCACTTGATCATCATGTTCAATCCTTTTTATGTGCTAATGTATTTAATTTGTTAGTATTTCTCAAGAATTTTTGCATCTGTATTAATAAGAGACATTGGTCTGTAGTGTTTTTTTTTGTGTGCCTATGTTGGGTTTTATTATCAGGATAATACTGGCCTCAGAATGAGTTGTGAATTATTCCCTGCTCTTGAACTTTGGAAGAGTTTGTGAAGATATAGAATAAGTGCTTTTTCAAATGTGTAGTCGAATTTACTAGTGAAGCCATCTGAGCCTTGGCTTGTGGAAAGTTTTTAAATTACTAATTCGATCTCTTTACTTGTTATACAGGGCTACTCAAATTCTCTATTTCTTCTTGAGCCAGTTTCAAGAAGTAGTGTTTGTTTTTCTAAGAATTTGTCCATTTCATCCAAGTTATCTAATTTATTGGTATACAATTGTTCATAGTATTTCTTTCTAATGTGTTTTTTTCCTTTATGGTCAATGGTGATGTCTCCTCTTTTATTCCTGATTTTAGTAATTTAAGTCTTCCCTCTTTTTTTCTTGGTCAGTCTAGCTAAAGTGAAGAACCAATTTTGGTCTTGTTGATTTTTCTCTGCCTTTTCTCCTATTTTCTATTTCAATAGTTTCCACTCTAATCTTTATTATTTATTTTTTCTCTGCTTGAATTACGTTTAGTTTCCTCTTTTTTCTAGTGTGTTAATGTGGAAGGTTGATCTATTGATTTGAGATCTTTTTGAATATAGGCATTATAGTTATAAATTTCTGTATGAGCACTGCTTCAGCTGTATCCCATGACTTTTTTCCAAAATTTTGCTATGTTTTGTTTTCATTTATCTAAATGTAATTTCTAATTTCCTTTGTTATTTTAGCTTTGATTAATTGGCTATTTAACTGTGTTGTTATTTTTCACATATTTTTGGGTTCTCCAAATTTCTTTCTGCTACTGGTTTCTAATTTCAGTCTACTCAGTATGATTTAGTCATTTTAAATTTATTGAGACTTTTTTTATGGTCTAATATTTAGCCAATTCTGGAGCACTTTCCATGCACACTTGAGAAGAATGTGTATACTGCTATTGTTGGGCAAAGTGTTGTGTAGATGTCTTTTAGGCCCTGTTAATTGATAGTGTTGTTCAAGTCTTCTATTTACTTGTTGATCTCCTTTGAAGTTCTTCTATTCATTACTGAAAGTGGGATATTGCAGTCTCCAAACACTGTTTTTTGATTGTCTATTTCTCCCTTCAGTTTGCTCTGTTTTTTCCTCATGTGTTTTGTGGCACTGTTGTTAGGTACATAGATGTTTATAATTGTTAAATCTTTCTTATGAATTGACTTTTTTACCATTATAAAATGTTCCTATTCATCTCTAATAGTATTTTTATTTTAAAGCCTATCTTGTTTAGTATTAATATAGCCACTCTAGCTTTCTTTGGTTGCTGGGTGAATGATATATCTTTTCCCATCCTTTTACTTTCAATTTATTTAAAGTGTATCCCCTGTAGAGATCATGTAACTAGACCTTTCTTTTTTTTAAATTCAATTTAACAATCTCTGCATTGTCATGCTTTATAACAGTACAGTTGTGCTGTGAATTATTGATTGTGCTTCATTGCCTAAGTAAACCCCTCCAAATATAGTGATGCTCATGGAAACTTCATATTGAGTACTTTCTGAATTTCTTCTTCTTCCTTTTCCTATTCTAGCATTTTGAATGCTGCCACTGTTACAGACTAAAGCTAATATGCCTCATATCATGTAGATCGTCTGATTAGCAAAAAAAGTTACCTAATTAGCCTTGAAACCAGAGTGCTCAGTGTTAGTGGTTGTTGGATCACGTTCCTTTGAGTCAGTAAAGTGTAGCATATGTATTAGAAGTAAGGAGGATTTTTTTTTTCTTTAGCAGAATTCTCTCTCTTTTAACTCTAACAATGTTAAAGTTTTGGCTTCGGAGTTGCCAGGAATAACTTTACTTTACATGGATAATTAACCAGATTGAGTAACAGAGCAAAAGAACATAATTTATTTCCACACTGTGGTAATAATAAAACTGTTACTAATTTTGGAACTCCACATTATTTCCATAGTTGGATATGTCTTAAGGGAGTGGCTTCCTCTCACTAACTTCAAGTCACACCAAGAAACCTGCTTCTGCATGAAAGGGGTTTAACTTTTTTTCTAAACCAAATAATTTTCAGCACAGGATGTTTAGGTATTTATTTTTCTCCAGGCTACAATCTAGAATTTGTAAGTAGGAAAGTAGAGTTCAGAGGTCCTGCTTTTGTTGATTCATTGCTTTACAACCTGAACTGTTCCTTGGGGCAAGCTATTTCTCAATTCCACTTTCCTACTATACTCTGAAAATGATAATTATAGACACCAATAGCCATGTAGTAACTTCAGTATTATATCCTGCTTATTTAAAATTGAGGATTTTGAAGGGGAGGTTGGGAGGAAGGTAAAAGAAGAGTAAAATGTAAAATGTAATTTTAAAATGTAAGAGTAAAAATGTAATTTAAAAATGTTGTAATCCAGAATTCTATGTAGTGACATTTAAAAATAAAACTCAAAAAATGGTTCTGAGTGGTATTCCTAGGTTTCTGTTTAATTTTTGGTTGAAAATACTCAGTGTTCCATCAGTTTCTTCACATTTCTTAAATAAAAGGCAGCAAAGAATTCAAATATTTTGACCCTTGAGAGTGTTTGTGGCTTGGTTAGTTATTACCCTCAAATTTGATTATTTGGTCTGTGTTCACTGGAATTTTAAAGAAAAAATTAAAAGAGTACTAGGGGGCCAGCCCAGTGGTGTTGTGGTTGAGTTCAACGTGCTCTGCTTCAGCTGCCCAGGGTTTGTGGGGTCAGATCCTGGGCACAGACTTACACCAGTCATCAAGCCATGCTGTGGCAGATATGAAATAGAGGAAGACTGGCACAGATGTGAGCTCAGGGCCACTCTTCCTCAAGCATAAAGAGGAAGATGGGCAACAGATGTTAGCTCAGGGCCAGTCTCCCTCACCAAAAAAATAAATAAACAAGTAAATAAATAAAAGAGCACTGAATAGTAAATCGTTTCTCAAGCAGTACTTGCTATTTTTATTTATGTTGAAAAGCTGTTTAGCTTAAGGGAGAAAATTAAAATCTCCTGGTAATTACTTTGTTTTATCTGTCCTGTCTTTATAATGATTTATCTTACTGTGGTGGAATATGGCAACTAACACATTATCTCATTTTAACAATTTGTTGGTTGAACCTAATCATCTTTAATAGTTTTATGTCAATTATACATTCATAGTAGGAATGCCTCACAAAAGGTCTTCATTCCAAACTGCTAATACATTCCATTGGAGATCAAAAGGCATCACTGACTACCTCTTAGTTGATATTTCTTATCTGCTATTTTTTTATATCATATGTCAGTGTCCAGTGAAAGGAACTAGAAGCCACCTAATCAATGATACTCTTAATTTACTGCCTTCTCTCTCTCTCTCTATATATATATATTATTGAGGCGTAATTTACAAACAATAAAATATGTTTTATTCTATTAAAGTGTACATTTTATTATTTTTTTAATTTTAAATTATTTTTTACTTAAAATTATTTATTTTATTAAACAAACTTACGTAAATTTTAAGTGTAAACAAATGTAAATACTAACCCAATTTAAGTATAGAATACTTACATCACCTAAGAAAGTTCCCTTGTGTCACTTTTCTGTCAGCCAGGAGGTGTTTCAGTTCCAAACCCCATTCGAATGCCTGCTGTCTTGGATCACTGCTGGTGCTAACTGTCCCAGTCTGGGTTGCCCAGGAGGTAGACTCTGAAAGGGAGTTTAGCTTGCAGAGTGTTTATTAAGGAGTACCCTTGGGGTCAATATTTGTAGAAGGCAAAGGAAGAAAGCAGGGCTGGGTAGTGGCAGAAGTCAAGCTGCATGAAGGCCGAATGCCAGCCTGGACCGACCCCATGGGAAACTCTGGGCCTTTATTGGCTTTATAGAGTTATCTGAAGCTGGGGCAAGGGGGTCAAGCCTTTATAGTCCCATTTTGGTCAGTCATTGGATGCAGGCTGCTGTGAGAAGGGGCCCAACCTTGAGGAATGTGGCTCTCTGCAGCTGAGGCCATCACAGAAGGGCCTGTCAGATGATGGCTGACCGCTTTTCCAGCAGCTGGGCAACAAGTCCTTCATCTAAGGGGAATCTGGAAAGTACCTCATGATGTCTCTCACATCCCGGTTAAAGAAATTCAAGCTACTTGGAAGCACAAGTGTTTTTTATTCAAGTCTGGAAGGAGGAAACCAGAATTAGGATAAAGAGTAATTGATAGCAGTTAAATACTAGAAAATTTATAATTACATATACTTATTTAAAACTTACTCTAATAATATTTCTTCAATATATTTTAGGATTTATTCATTCAAGAAATATTTGAGAGCCTACATAAGTGGAAACATTTACCCTTCATTCTGGCTGCCTAGCAGCTGAACCCCCTTCTTGTGTTTGGGAACTCCTCTGTATGAGGCCAAGCTCATCTACCATTATAGAAGCTGAAAATGCAAGGTGCTTGTTTTCCCATCCTCCTTGAAAGGGGTGCAGGCCCATAACCTAAGCTCTGCCAAACAGACAAAATTTTGAATCAGAACTGGTGATGTGAAGGACTAGAATTTGGTTTTTTTTAATGATGCATTCTGGCAGCAGAAGCAGTGAGTTAAGCAACATTCACTTTCCAGAGACAGCATCGTTTCTATCACCAGACTCCACTTTGCTGGTGCCAGCAGTGTAAATATTCAGAGCCAAGGACAGTAGTTTTCTTGCCAGACTGGTTTTGTGGCGTGCTTTGGGCTTTGTTTCTGCCTGGGTAGCCTGTCTGCTTAACTAACAGGGATTGGTGACTGTTGTTTGCTCCCTCAAGTCTCTTACTAATATAGCCTACCCTCTACCAAATGTTCTAGACACTAGGATTATCATGGGGAAAAGAAAGACAAGGTCTAATGGGGAGAGAGTGATGGTGAATAAAAAGACGAATAGACAATGTAATTCTAGATTGTGATAAGTGGCATGAAGGAAATAAGCAGAGAAATGGGATAAATAGGAGAGGGGGAGATTAGAGATGTGGGGGCCAGGGATCCTTGAAGAACGCTAAAAAAGTAAAATGCTCTGAGATCAGTAGGCTGAGAGGAAGAATGAGCTGAGTGAAAGGGAAAGGAATGTGATGAAGAAGAATTTTGTAGCCAGAGACAATAGTATTTGCAAAGTGGGTGAGAATGAACTTGACTTAACTATTAAAGAAACCAAAAGGAACATAGTGGTTGTCAGTTATATTTGTTTAGCTATTGTAATAGAATTTATTTTTAAAGAAAAATGCGTTTTGATATGGAAACCTATGCTATAATTCATGTTTCTCTATTAACTCTCAGGCAGCACTGTTTAGACCCAAAAGCTTGTCTGATTGACTACATTAGAGTCATTTAGAAGTTTTCTCTAAATACAGATTTCTAGGCCTTACCTGTAAGAATCTGATTGGCCAAATTTGTTATCAGTAGTGTTAGACTATAACATTATATGAAGTAACACTGTCTGCAAAGCAGTAGCTTACTTTAGTTTCAGGTAAAGCACATGAGAGTAACAGCTCTGGTTACTACGAATGCTGTGCATAGACCATGCATGTAAGATTGGTATATACCCCTCAACTTGATAGACATAAAGCTTTTGCCTGACTAGAAATAAAACAATGAAAAATCAGCCTTTCTTTCATTAAATTTTGCTTCTTTATGTAGAGTTCTATGCTAGCGGTATTCTATAAGGTAAAAAAAAACATTTTTATTTGGAAGTCTAGTTGCTAGGTGTATCCTACAAGATGAAAATCCTAGTAATTCTTAGTAATATCCGGCATCGAATAAATCCCCGGATGCTAATAGACTGAATCCAAGTCTGAGGTTATTGATGATAACAAATTAAAGACTTTTTTATTGTCTATAGGACGTACGTTTTCTCCAGAGTCTCCAAGGATACTGTGGATTAGCTTCAGGTTCAGCTAACTTGAAGGGAACTTCAGTACAGCTTTTAATTATCAGATATAATACCAAATATATCCTACCAAAGGGTCAACCTAATTAGAGAACTCTGAGCAGAAGGCAAACTATGTTTTAATTATGAGACCATTGATGACTGGAGTTCTTCTAGGTGAGGATCAATGCATCTAAGTAGAAGCCATGCTATGCTTATTCTGATCACAATCAGATAATTAGACAAATTTGTCTCCCTGTGTATAAAATTTTACCAAAAAAACCCATACAACATCGTATTCACATGTGAGAAAATTGTTTTCTCAGATCCTGTGTTTGTCAAACTGGTGTCTAGTACCTCTCACCACACTTCACTCCCCTGAGCTGGGAATAAACATGGCATTTCTTCCTGCAACATTATTTGCCTTTGATGCTCGTGATAGAAAACCTTATTTTCATATAGAAACAAATATGGGTATATTCTGGAATAGGGACAATATTTTCTTTAAAAATGTGTTATTAGTAGGTAGTAATTCATTATTGTTTTAAAATGATTTAATAAATGTTTCAAAATTTTCTCAGTTTTAATTTCCATTATTGCAAGTATAAATTGTTATGACTATGTAAGTAAACTCTATGGAGTCCTCAGTAATTTTAAAAGCATAAAGGAGGTCCTGACACCACTCAGTATGAGAACCACTGGACTAGGTAAAAGACTACTTCCCCTCAACTTAGCTAGCATTTAGATGTGTCCTCACAACCTTGTCCATGGAAGATGTTTACAGCTTCTTGTTTCAGTTTGATTCTTACTCCTTATTTTCTTTCAGTTTTGCAAAGAGTTCAGATAAAGCAAAGACCTAGACTGGGAGTAGAAAATGAGTAAGGAAGTTAGTCAGCACGCTTCCACTTTAAAGAGGTGTTTGAAAGTATTAGGAAATGTCAAAATATCTTTTGTTTCTATGATTCTGACTTTAAAAAGTAGTAATTTCTGATACATTTTAAGCCTAGGTAAAGAAGCATGTTTTGAATATGTCAATGTTTTATTTTTCTTTAAAATTTACTTCATTTTTAAGGAAAAGATGTTTTCAAAAATTAATGGTTTTTTTTTTTATGGTAACACATTTCCAGTTTTTAGTAGAAGTCATGGGGAAAATTATTCCATTCATGTTTGTTTTGCTTCTAAGCCTTCTGGAATGGTTTTGTATATTCTTCAAAAGTGAGATAGATAAACTGGTAATTAATATTAAATTTTTATTTTCAAACTTTCTGATATTAAAAAAAAGAAAGATTGCTTTCTAGAAAGAATTCCCAATTCTTTTTTCTGAAAGAACTTTAAAAATATAATTGTCAGTTGCAAGAATAAATATCTCACCAAAACTCTCATAGGTAGATGTAGACATTTGGCAATTATTCCACCATTAATTAGAAAATTGTCTGTGGAAACATTTCTTTGCATATCAAAGGGATGAATATTTTTATATTCTAACTAAGCTGCCATCTTATTCATGAATATTAGGCTTAAGGCATCAGAACATCTTGGAACCAGAGTTAGATTTTGAATAAAGTCAAACTCTTCTCCTCTAAAAGCAGTAGCTTTAGTGACCATATGTTAAGTTGGGAGTCACCAACAAGAAATGCCAGTAAGTGTCAATGGGTACCACTTGGGAGGAGAATAAAGAGAAAAACTTAAGAGGGCAAGAAGAAGAGAAAAAAAAGAAAAAGTGAAGGGTGGTAGTGGTAGAGGCCTTTAGTAGTACCCAGAGAGACTATGCAAAATAATTTAGGGCCATTATCTGGTTCAGGAACTAACCAACAAATAGATAAGACCAACAGATCTCTACTGTGATTTGCTGGTTAGCAGGTTAGTCTCCTAGGTCAACATCACTAGCATGCTATTGATTCCTCTGAGCGCATAGATGGTATTGAGAGGAGGGTCAGGAAATACTTGTTGATCATACCAGCCATATATCAGATGCTGGTTTAAGTGCTTTGCTTGATATCTTTCTTAGAAATGAACTTTTTATTTTGGAATTAGTTTAGAAAAATTACAAAAGTAGTACAGAGAATCCTTGTATACACCTCACCAGATTTCACTTTCCCTTCATGTTATCACCTGCATTACTGCTTGGTTTCTTTTAATCCTCACAAACAACCCTTGAAAGAAGCTACTGCTATTTTGTTTTCCATGAGAAGAAACTTAGGCCATGTTGTGAGGAATAACTTAGTTATTAATTCAACAAATATTTGAGTGCATACTATGTGGCAGGCATTATTTTAGGGTAGCCATCGGGATACATTGGTAAGTAAGATGGTATGCCTGCCTTCATGGAGTTGTAGTATTTATATCATTCGTTCTGTGTAATACTACATCAGACTAATTTCCTTTTTGTTTCTCTAGGAAGTCATTATAGGAAAAGTACTGAAATGTTTGTCTTTCAGGTAAAGTAATACTGAATATTCCCCCACCACCTGACGTGTGTCCTCAAACTTATGAGATCTAGTTAGCTCCAGATCGCTGCACTTAACCACCTTCACAAACTGCTCTGTGATGTTACTTAATATTTTCCGGTTTGGATTTCTGATCATCTGTATACCCTGTTATATTTATTGTGGTATATTGTCATCCTCTAAACATCCTTTGTTGTCTTAACCTAAACTATATTGGCGCTGTTTGTAGTATAGGTTATGTGAAAATATAGTTCCCTGTATCAGAGGAACCCTGGGTTAGATTTTCAGTGAGGGAATATAGCCTCTAACTCGTGTTAACAGTGATGGAATCCCATGACTACCTTACCACACCCCTTGCTGAAAATGCTGCTTTCCTGAGGGGTCACTGACCTTTTCATCCATTATAGAGGTATGGGAGGAGCAGAGAGAGAAAAGTACCTTAAGTAATATGTTAGCCATAGAGAGACAAAAGAGTAATCAGAGCACTTAGAAGCTGAAGGAAGCTGACAAAAGAATAGGCAAGTGAGCTTCTTGCAACAGGAATTCCTGCTGTTCTCTATTTTCAGTGTGGCAAAGCAAACCAGGCCCCTATGGACTCTAATACTAGAGAATGAACTATAGACCTGAATAGTAATGTAGTAGTGCTAATAATTTCATCAGTGACCAAGGCCCTTGCCATTCCTTTTCGGGTGTGTATGTGTATGTATGTGTATTAGGGGCAATTAATTTTATTAAATAATTCATCTGGCTTAAAAAATAAATTGTAGTTTTTCAAGAATAAATGTACTATGAATTTGGCAGTGTACTTCATATATATTTCCACAGTGATACTGAATCAACAAATAGATTACATCGTTAATTTTTGTGATATGTTGTACCATGTACATTGCTTTTAGCCTAGTCCGTTTTCTCTGTCTTTTAGACCTCTCTCCAAATTATTATATCAAAAAACTGAATTTTTCACTTTTCTCTCTGAACTTTTTTCCCATTTTTCTCCCATCATCCTTTAATTCATTTTCATATATTAATTTGTATAATCTTCTAGAGATAATTAGATTTTCTTTTGTTCATATTTACATTTTTTTTTAGAAATCTAGATTTTAATCTTTATATTTTTAAGCGCTGTTAGGTGCCTTTTGTGGCAGTTATGATTTATAATAGGCTCCCAGTTGTCAATGGGAGATGTTATACCACTATGAAGGCTCAAAAACATAATAATGAAATGAATATTTTTTTAGGCATGTATTTCTTGTTCTTCCAGACCGATAGCTAAGATTTAATCAAAGTTCAGGTTAGCTTTAGAAGAAACATTTTACATCTTCTCATACTTCTTCATCTAAAATATTCCTGAAGAGCTCATAAGCTTTTTATGTTCTCTCTCTTCCAACTGTACTTTTATGATATTAATATCCTTAGAGTTTAGTATTTCACTAGTTTTCCAGAATCTCATGTTCGTCTCAAACGTTATTTTGATTTCATTCTACTAGCTTTAAAGTTCTCTGAGATTCTCTTGTGGGATCCTTGAGGGAGTTGGAATTACAGTTCTTGAGGCAATAAAGAATCATTATTCAATCTGTTCTTAAGTATGTGACATGGGTCAGCAATTCACTGAAGACAAGTGAAATATCTCTAAGTTTCAAGGTAAAAACTACCTCATTCTCTTGACACTCCACTAAATACCAAGTTGCGAACAACCAGAGACCACCCAGAGATGCACATGCAATGTTATGCTGTGCTTTACTGTACTATACTAAGTGAAAAGTGCAAGGATGGGCTACTGCCCTCAATTTATGTGAAGATTGTGTGAGAGAAATGTACCTGGAAGAGGTGGATATCCTCCAAAGCATATCTCTTCTACCTAAGAGTACCCTCTGCCCCTGACAGTAAATAGCAACTTTGAGCTAGTTTGTATGCAGGCCAAAATGAAGTGGAGAATTAATAATTATCTGTAAATCTGGATCATTTGGGACATCAATCTATTTTTCATTCTTCAACCACTAGAGCAGACCCTTGTGCAAGTGACAGAATTTACATTTCTGTTAAGCTTGAGACTTCCAAGAAATCCCCTTTCTTTTCTACAAAGGGACAATTTAAGATCTCTCATTGAGACTTTCCACATTGTCTTATTTGCTGAATACTGCTTGCTGAGTTCAGATTGCCAATTTCTGTCTAGTGGTTTTATCTTCTAGAAATTACAAAAGCAAATAATTCTGTTGCCATTTTTCTTAAGGGGCGTATATGCCTTTCAAATATTTGGTCGGAAACACAAGACTGTTCCTGTCTTGCTCATCTGGGTAAAACTCATTTACTGTTTTTCCTTTTAAACTCTTAGCTCAAGTGACCTTACACATGAGTCCCAGCTGTGCATTAGCATTGCTTGGGGATGTGTTTGTATCTTTTGTCTAAAAATATCCAGCCGGTAGGATTCATGATCCATGAAAGCTAATTGAAACGATTTCTCTTCAAGTTTTGGCAAGCGAAGCATGCATTATAAGCATTAATATCTATAAATTGAATTGTTAATGAATCTAGACACTAATAATGAATGCAATTTTGCAGGCTTAACTAGAAACACTAAAATTATCAGGATCTGGAGCAGAATTTTCAATCATTTTTGCTTATTAAATAGCAAAGCTATGCTTTTAATAAGCTAATCATTTTTATTTGACCCCATAGGAGTAGCTCAGTTGATTAGAAACAGGTTTCTAAGTGCAAAACAATGTTGTTTTTCTCTGTTTTAACCACCAAAGCACTGAAATTTTAAGATGGATATTTGATCTCACAGTCTGTGTCTTCTAATCACATTTGTACATATACTCAATGCTTTATGAAATATTTACTTATTCTGTTTCTCCTGCATTATACTGTATGTCATCTATCTGTCTGTCTGTCTGTTTGTCTATCTATCTATCTATCTCCTCTTCAGTTTTTAAAACGGTCAGTGTCATAATCGGTTTAAACAAATGGTCTCATTTCACGTGCATTTCAGAATACTGCAAAATTAAGGTCATACAATTTTGAGCATTTCATGATTGCCTGATAGCTTTATTATTTTCTGTGGCTTAGTAACTCCTTTGAGATGTATTTCCATTTGAGTATTATCTCCTAAAACTTTTGTAAAGACCCACTTTAAAAAGCAGCAAAATCTAATAGGTAATGTTAAATAACGACGGAGTATTTTCTCCCTAGTGCTTGAGTGACTTGAGATACTTAGTGCCTTTCTGTAGCTGTACACCAAATAGTGCCAAAGCAGCCTGAAAGAGTTAATGCACCTTTCTGTGTAATTTCACTTACTACCCAGAAATGACTAACGCACTAGGGAGAGTGGAATAGAACTAGCTAGGAATAGGTGACATCCCTATATATATTCTTATGGAGGTGGCTGAAATTGGAACTCAAAGTACCTTTTGTGATTGCTTCTTTCCATACAAATCTTAAGGATATTGACAATTGTTTGAGTTTGAACTATGAAAAACTGAGAAGCTGAAGTGTAGAAGTTGAGTCTGATAGTAAATATGGATTTTTACTTTAGAGTTTATGGGTTGGAACTTTTGTGGAAAAGTAGAGGGGAAAGGTTGTTAGGATTCTTTGGTATTTTTTTTTTTCTTTGTCGTCATTGCATATTCCTTTTGACAGCCAGGTCTGAGAATCTATAATACATTTAGGAAAATGAAATGTATGACCAATGTATATCAGACGGAATTTCTCAGGAATGTAGTATGTTTTACATTACCATTTATGCAATTGTTTTCAGGATTTATCAGCCAGCATATATGTGATAATTATAGGCATGTACTTTTTTTCCCCCATAGCTATTCACTTTAACTAAAGCTTATACCTCAATTCTCTTACAAATGGCTTTATCAAAATGATAATTGAATAGTCTTAGAGCATTTTGTACTTCTCTTTCCAAATGCTTGTGATCAGTCTACATATATATGACTGAATCAGCCCAGCAAAAGCTTCCTAACCACAAAGCCCAGGAAAAAAACAGAGCGAAACAAAAATCTTCCCCAAAGAACTGTTAGAGAATACTCATTTTTAAGCCAATAAACTTCTACTACTTTCTGGAATTTCGATCAAGATTTTAAAGTATTTTTTATTGAATTTAGTCTTTCTTTACCTGTTAGAGATAAAATTTGGGTTGACTATATTTTTCATATCAGTAAATCTTGATTAAATGATTCCCTGTATTACAATCCTGCCTGGATTTGACTACCTATTTTTGTTAATTTCCAAGAATGTGTAATTTTAAAACTATGTATACCAATCTAAGTTCTATTATCAAAATCTTCTCCAAAATTGCCTAAGTCAATTGGCAACCATTTGACATGACTACTTGCAGCACAGAAATAATATATGCTCCTGAATAAGCAAAAGTTTTTGCTTACTCAAAACTTTTTGCCATTATCTGGTCAATTTCATGGGAATTAATTCCACAGATAAGTCTTAATAGTTAAGATCAACTTATTGTAAGTAATTATACTTAGAGCAAAACAGGAATCCTTCTACTTTTATTTCTTATCCAAATATTTGAAAAAATTTTGTGTATCAGTTCAGTTTTTTTTTAACTTTTTTACTATATCCTTGCCGTGTGATAGTTTACTTTAGAAAAGTGACTCAAAATCTTTAATATGAAAGTTATTTATATTTTTAGATAGAAGGAAATGTTCTGCCATTATTACTGCAGTATTTGATTTCACACTAGCTCTATTTCTCAAAAATGTTTCTTTTGATATCTGTAGTATTGTAAATAGAAGGAGCAAAATATGTGTTATACTGAATGACATGCCTCATTCCAGGGCAGAGTGGGCTTGAAAGGATGTCTCTAACACAAATTTTTTCTCTTCTTAGAAGTGCCTTAGGAAAATAGCATTCTATAAAAGAAATTAAAAGCAATAACACATGAACACAAGAATAATTCTTATTGCAAGTTTAATTCTTAAAATATCGTTATCATCTTCATCTTCAAATATATCATTATCATCATCATCTTAAAATATTCCTTTTAATTAAAATAGTAGGACTTGAGGCTTTGTAATTTAAAAAGTCTATTCTGTAAGTCTTATTTTAAAATTGCAGTGGTAACAGAGTGATTTTATACCAAATCTTGAGCTGTACTTAAAGATTAAGGTTAGATATGGCCAAGAAGCAGAATTCTCTTTAGATCTTCAACCCTGTGCTTTTCACAGTATCTTTCTATGACAATATATATTTCTTATATTTATATATCCTTATATATTTCTGTATAAGATGAGAAATCAATGGGGGCACTTTCACGCTGCTTATATGAGGAAACCAGCAATCCAAACACATACCAGAATGGGTAAATTATGAGACTTGGAAATTATGATTACTTGAGAATACTATTCTATTCTTAAAAGTTAACTTAGAAGTGCCTTGGGGACATTATGGTTTTTATGACACCTTTTACTGTCATTGTGACCACCTATTATAGTACAGGCTTTAACGTGGGTTCTAAGACTATATCATTTACAACTTTATCTTAACTACAGTAGATTAATCCATTTCTCATAAAATAAGTAGTCCAGAAGTAGGCAGTTCAGAGCTGATTCAGCTACTTGAGGAAGTCACCAAGGACCTAGGTCTTTCTGGCAACTTCCTCTTCTTCCATCTTTAGTGTACAGCTTTTGTTTTTCCAATCAAAATGGTTGCTCCAGCTGCAGGCATTGTATCTACATCCCAGGTCAGAAGAAGGGAGAAATAACAAAGGGCAAAATTCATCTTGCTAGGCTTGTGTTTATTAGGAAAGAGAAGCCCTCCTCAGGGATTTTCATTTATATCTCATTGGGTAGTACCGTTACCTGATCATTCATAGTTGTGAGGGAATCTGGGAAAGTGAGTGTTTTTTAAAAATTATTTTTTCTGTTTTCTTTTAATAGCCAATACATTCTCAAACTTAAAACATCAGAGAGTAGAAGGATATATGGTGAAAATCTCTCTTTCGTGTTGCATCTCCTTCATTCTTCCACTTTCAACCCCCTTTCCCCCATAAAACAGGTAACTAAAAGGTTTTAGCCTTTTTTTATCCTTCTAGAAATTTAAAAAACGTACACACAAGGTGATTCAAATATTTATATTCTTTTTTCCTCTCTCTCTCTTTTTTTTAAGCATAAATGGTGCATAATATAAGTATCTTTAACTGATCACATAGCTGCCCTAACCATACTAAACCAAACAAGCAAATCAGGATTCTTTTAATAGGGAGGAAGGGAAACTAATAACAACTGCCATTGACTGTTTCATTTAATTTTTTGTCTGAGTTCAGTCCAGTAGTATCCACATAGCAGTGAAACTATTGATTCTATTTAGCAACTGACAAAGGCATAAGTGTTCTTCAGAACAGATGCCCGTGTCGTCTGTGTAACACAATGCCTTGTATAGAGAAGTTGATCAGTAAATGTACAAAATACAGCTTGTAATGCCTTTTCCCCCATGACTTCTCATCTTCAAACTCAGTTAATGAAACTGCTATTTGGTAAGTTGTTCAAACCAGAAACTAGGTGGTCATCCTTGATCCCTCTCTCTCCAGCCTCCTGACTCCTCTCCTTCTCTTGTACGCCGTATGCATTCAATCAGTAAGTCCTGTTGGCTCTACCTTCAAAAGATACCCCAAATACCTCACTCCTTCTACTACTACCTCTATCTTGGGTCTGGCCATCATACTCGTCTCCCAACTTCTCTTCCTGCCCCCTACGATGTATATAACAAACTAAGTAACCTTAAAAACAAATCATTTCCCTGCATAAAATTCTCCAGAGGCTTCTAACTGTCATTAGAATGAAATCCAAAGACTATACTGAGGGTTATGAAGCCCTAAGTTATCAGTTGTTTGTCTAGCTCTTCTTCATTTCCTACCACTCTAAGCTTTCTTTCTGTTCAAGACTGTTGAACAGAAAGACTGCTCCTGCCTCAGTACCATTCAATTCTATTTGCCTATGATGGTCTTCTCGCAGATACATACAGGGCTCTTTATTCAGGACCCAGCTTACATAACAGCCCCTCATGTCAACTTTTTTTTATCACTTATACAACCCTTCCTACTTGTGCTTCAACATTTTCTGTTCCATTCCTGTTTTATTTGCCTCATAACACTATGATTATCTAAATATTATTTGTATACTTTTTAATTCTCTGGCTTTCCCCACTAAAAGGTAAGATCCATGAGTGCAAGGACTTTGTCTGTCTTGTTTATTTATTCATTCAGCAAACATTTGTTAAGCACCTGCTATGTGCCAGATCCTTTTTGCTGTGCAGGTGGAATAACAATAAAGAAAATGGACAAAAATTACTTCCTTCTTGGAGCTTTTATTTGTGTGTTTATGTGCATTTACTTATGTATAAGTGGGGGATAGACAATGAACAAAGAAGTAAACTATATAGTACTTTAAATTTAAGTGCTATGAATAAAAATAAATAAGAAGAGGGGATGAAGATCTTCTGGATGTTGGTAGTTTTCAATTTCTGTTTGCTATTTTCACAATAACATGTGTAACAAACCATCTAAAAATCAGTGGCTTACAACACCAGACATGTCTGTGGGTTTCCTGGGTTCAAATAATCCAGGCTGGACTTGGCTCCAGTCTGTGACTCAGTTTCAGGTATGTTCTAAAAATGTCTCCCATTTTTCTGGCACCTGTGGAATATCAAATCATTTTATCATCCATGGCAACAAGCAGAAGTGCAAGAGACCAGGCCTAGTCGTGCAGGCCATTTGAAGTCTCTGCTTCAGTCGTGTCCACTAATTTTCTAGTGACCAAAACAAATCACATCGTCAAGCCTAAAGTCTAGGGACAGGGATATGTACATCCTGGCCATCATGAGTCCAGAGTGTGAATATGTAATACTGCTACAGAGGAGTGAAAATTGATACTGATAATGTAATCTAGTGTGTGGTCAGAGAAGACCTTGCTGTCATTTGAGTAAAGTAAGAGGTGAAGGAGGGAATCATGTGGATATCTGGGGAATATCACTCGATCCAAGCAGAGAGAACAAAAAACACAGAAATTCTAAGGTGGAAATACACCTGGCCTGTTAGAGAAACACCAAGAAGCAGGCCAGTGTACGCAGAGCAGAGTGAGAGTAATGGAAAGAAGGTCAGAGAGATTGTGGAGGATGGAGGGAAGGTGGGCTTATAGATCATGGTAAAGACTTGGGTTTTTCTCAGAATGAGCTGGGAAGCCATAAGAGGGTTTTGAGAAACATGACATAATCTGACCAGAACAGAGCCTGGCACGTGATAATTGCCCAGTATGTATTTGTTGAATGAATGCATGGTGATAATACTTATTCTGACTTTAGTAAACCTCTCCAAAATAATGAAAGAAAGACTTAGAGTGAGAATGGAGTGAAATAATCAAAGCCTTAGGAATGATAGTTATTAACAATAAAATAGAAATGATTCACAAAAAGGAGAGATCCTGGTGAGAAAGGAGTAGGGTATTGCTTGCCCAGTGAAAGCCATTTGGTGGAATCTTTTCAACCCAAAGAAAGGTCCATTGTGTTTGAAATTGAACTAGTTATCTAGAAAGTGCAAGACTGAGCTTGGTGGCCATCCTTTAGGGACCTGAAGGGGTCAGAGGGCTTGTAAAATGATGAGAAGGAGGTGATTTTAGATAGAAGCAATTCATTGCAAATTGCTAAAGGCCTATGCAGATAGTAAGCACTTAAATACTTAACCAAGAGTATAATTGAATTGCAGTAGTTTTAGGCTTTGAAGCAAAGACTTAATCCTGCTCTATGGCAACTGTTGTCATAAAACACTAAAAGAAATTTATCTACTTTACCAACTAGGGTTTTAGTTCTCTTCCTGGTCTAGTGGGCTTCTGTCTCTAAAACAATTTTATTCCTTTACCTGTCTGTCTTCTAACTGATAACATTTCTACAGAAGAAGATTTTAAGAGAGAGACATAGTTTTACAAAGAAATTACATATTTGCTTTCTGATTGAATATCCAAACTAGCCATCCATGAACAATTTTCTTGAACAATACAAAGATTATCTTTCTGAATATCTTTTGCTTAAGACTTTTAATAAAAGTTCATCTGGTCTGAAAAATCACAGTTGGCTTTTCCTTTCAGCCCCTGTATTGCTCCTCTTTTGTTCATCTACTAAAGATGACAGTTGGTCAACAAAGATAAGAAATACAAATTCTATTTGTTTGATGTCATAAGTATTATTTAGTCAAGTTATTATTCTATTTTTAGCTTTGGGAGAACTTTTCCTGTTTAAACCCAGACAGTCTGGTTTCAGAGTCTATACTCCATACACTGTACTATCTCATCACACAAGTTTTTAAACATGCAAATCAGTGATTATCCATATTCACTACCTTGCCATGTTAATATGCTTGCTTATTTTTGCTTTGTTCACTGCTTCTTCTTGGGTTTGATTTTCTTTTTGTTATAAAGTACATCTTTAGTATTGCTTTCAACAACGGCTGTGGATAGTAAAATTTCTTAGTTTTTACATGTCTGGAAATATCTTTTTTTCACCCTCTCTGTTGTGTGGTATGTTACCAAACCAAAGTGTGTCCACTTCTTGGTGAGTTGAAATCACAGCCTTCACCAGAAGTAGTTGTCACACAAAGTAAGATTTATTTGCATCATATAAGGAGCCAGCAGGGGATTATTTCCAAAGCCATGGCTCCTGGAGCAAGGGTAAGCAGAGCACTTTTATTTAGGATGGGTAATGAATATTCAAAAGGGAGAGGTGGGTACTTGCTTGCGCAGGCTCAGTTGGAAAACATGCTTGCACAAACATCAGATGTTGTGGTAATAAGACCTAAGCTCCTCCTGGGGTAGAGATCTTAACATTAAAATGAAGCAAAGGTAATCTCTTGGACACTTCTCAGTCTGTGGGCCCATCTGCATAGGTGTTGCTCTAACGGTGTGGTTTGGACCAGCTCAAGGTGATTGGTGATTGCATCTCTTAAACATAACTACAAAAACAATTTGGAGAAACAATTAAATGCTTTCGAAACCTCTCTTGAGTTCCTCAGGGCAGTTGGTGACAGAATTTTAAGTTCACAGTTTTTTGCTCCACATTTGGTAGTGTTTTCTGTTACTACTGATAAGAAGTCTGCTGTCACTCCGATTGTCTTTCCTTTGTGGATAATGTATTTCCTGGAAAGTAGCTTTTATGTTTTCCTTTTTCGCTTAATGCTCTGTGGTTTTATTTAATATAATTCAGAGTGTGTTGTTTTTAAACTCCTACATGATGCTTGATGGGCCTTTGTAATCTGACAATTCATATTTTTCTGCATGTTTGGAAAATTCTCAGCCATTATCTGTTTAAATATTGCTTCCTTAGAATTCTTTCTTCTTTTCTCCTGGTCCTTCCTTTTATGTTAGAGCTCTGGATTTTATCCTCCATATCTTTTGATGTCTCTTTCATATCCTCCATCTTTTTATTTCTCTTACTGTACTTTGGGAGATTTCTTTCGCCTTATTTTGCAATTCACTAATTCTCTCTTTAGCTTTGTCTAGTGTACTGTTTACCCATTTAAGTGAATTTTAGAATTAAAAACATATGTTTTTCATGCCCAGATGTCCATTTTAATATTTGCCTATTTTATGGTCTTTCATTTTTATTTTATCAGTACTTGTTCTTCCCATTAGCTCTTTGGACATTTATAACCTACTTAAAGTCCCTTTTAAATGTTCTGCTACCACTGACTCCTATGGTGAAATGTCTATGAGTTGTCTTTATTAACATCAGACTTTTTAAAAAGTAGTTTTTAAAATAGTAAAATATTTCATTTGTATAAAAGAGAATAAAACGTGCATGCATATATATATATAACTGTAAGATTGATAAAACAAACATCCTGTATATACTACCCAGCTTGAGAAATAGGACACACCAGTATCTTCAAAGCACCTCTATGTTGTTCCCCTGTTATATCACCCTTGCTTTCCTCAGAGTTAACTGCCATTCTGAATTGTTTTAATGAGTCCCTTGCTTTTCTTTTTAGCTTTTCCAACTATGTATAGATTCCTAAGTGATATAGTATTTAGTTTTGCTTGATTTCAAACTTGATCTGCGTGGAACCATCTTGTATGTACTCTTCTGTGCTTGCTTCTTTAGTATACAATTATGTTTGTAAATTTCAGTCATGTTGCTGAATGCTCATTTTCATTTTCACTGTTGTATAATATTTATCCATTCCACTATTGATGGAAAATTAGGCTCTTTTATGGTTTATGTTGCTACAAACAATGCTGCCAAGAAAATTTTGGTATATGTATCTGATGTACACATACATTTATTCTATATTCTCTAGGCTGTGCTCACCTGGGAGCGGAATTACTGGGTCAGAGAATATGTGCATGTTCAACTTTACTAGAAATGCCAAACTTACTTTCCAAAGTACCTATGCTGATTTTGCTTTCACTAACAATATGTGTGAATTCCTCTTGTTTGACATTCTGCCAAGACTTAGATTTGTTAGGATTTTAAAATATTGTCAATATTTTATGGGTCTTATGGGTCTGAATAGTATCTTTTGGTTTTAATTTGCAGTTACCTCATTGGTATTGATTGTCATATGTTTATGAACCATTTGTGTTTTTTCTTCTGTGAAAAACTCTTCTCTTTTGCTGATTTTTCTATTTGTTTGCCATTTCTTATAGATTTGTGGAAGTTATTTAAATATTATGGATATGAATCCTTTGTGGGATGTATATATATTGCAAATATCTTTTCTTAGGTTGTGGCTTATGTTTAAAAGTTTTTTGTTGTGCCTTGTTTTACAAAAGTTCTTAATTTCAATATGGTCCAATTATCAATCTTTTTTTTTTTAATAGTTAGTGCTTTTGGTCTTTTGTTTAAGAAAGCTTTTCTAACTGTAATTTATAAAATTTCTGTTTCATATGGTCTTCTAAAACTTTTATAGTTTGTCTCTCACGTTTAGGACTGTAATCTACCTGGAAGTGATTTCAGTGTATGGTCAGAAATAGGGAGTCAGTTTCATCTTTTTCCATGTTGAATCCCAAGTTTCCCACCATGGGACTGATTAGTCTAAACTTTCTTCACTGATGATCAATGCCAACTGTGTTATAAATGAAGTTTTTGTAATCGGTGGGTCCATTTCTGAGTTCTCTCTTTTGTTCACTGATCCCTATGCTAGTACCACTGTATCTTTATCTTGACTTTAGTAAGTGTTGGTATTTGGAAGTGGATTTTTGTTAGGATAGTCCCCCCAACTTATTCTTCTTCATGAGTACATTGGCCATTCTTTGCTCTTTGCTTTTCCGTATATATTTTATGATCTTTGTCAAATTCAAGGAAAAGGCTATTGAAATTTTTAAAATTTATAGATTAATTTGGGGGAGAATTGCTCTCTTTAAAATATAGAACCTTTCCATCCATAAACATGCATTAGTATCTCTCTGTTTATATCTTTCTTGCTGTCTTTTAATAAAGTCTTACAATTTTTTTCATAAATCTTTTGTATATTTTGGCTATATTTAATGCATATACCTTTTTTGTTTCTTTTGTAAATGATATTTATTTTATTGTGAAATATTTTAAATATACAGGTAAGAATAGAGAATAAGGTAATGAATACCTATGGACCTATTCCTAGCTTTATAAAATATTAACACTATGCCTGATTTTCTGCTGCTGCTCTTTCTCCTCCAATTAAGCATTATAAATACAATTACTTTCCCACTGTGTTCCTCTCCTATCTCAGTCTCTTCCCTCCCTTCTTTAGTGTTTCACAGATCTGGTGTTTTCATTCTTATATATGTTTTTATATTTCCACTACATGTTTATGTATCTGTGAGCAATACAAAGTATTGTTGTGTCTGTTTTACAGTGTGAATGGATCAATGTCCTTTATTAAAGCAGTAGTTTTTGATAATTTTTACTTTTTTCTGGCTTCTCACTAAAACATTCCACCTTTAGAACTTATACTATTTTTCTTTGTGAGAAAGCTCTAGAGAGAAGAAGGTATAAAATTTTGAAATGAAGGAATATATTTGAGCCTAATCATGTATGTTTCCCCACTGACATTTCCATTTCATGTGGGAAATATTTGAGTTAATTATTTTAACTGTAACTGAATGAGTTAGAATTTTACTACTATTGATTTTAGGCATTTTTGGCTCTTGCCTCATTCACCCATAGCCCCATTTCTTATGTACTTTGGCAAAATAAATAAATGATAAACAAATGAAAAAATATAAAAAACAAGCAAATAAAAGATAACCTAAATTATATATTCCAAATCTCCCAAACCAAGATAAGTCTGGTTTTAAATATAAATTTTCTCTTTAGCTTTGGCACTGAAGATAGAGAAGGAAGACAAAAGTAGTCACTTTTTTGGTTGGATAGTTGCTGATGACAAAGTAAATTAAGAATTTTCTTGGTTGATCTGGAAGTCTGGTTTGGCTTTCCTTGGTGGTGGATTAATTTTTTTCCCAAAGTTTAAACAAACTCAAGTGATGTTTTGCCTACTTTGAGCTAAACATCAACCCTTGCCCATGTTTCAAGACATGACGCATGGATGCACATCTGCTTTTGTTATCTACTACTGCGATGCTTATTTACATGGCTAAAGGAACTAATTACTGCTTTGCCTGAGAAGAGTATAATAGTTGACCCATGGGTGAAGGAAATCAATGGGGATTTAAGTAGAGTACTTCACGGAAAACTTAGGAGTTCATAAGATAAATTCCAAATACTAAGACTTCTATCACATCGCTTTTTCTGTTTTAATGGTACTTTTAGAACAAATAAATCAAATGAGGATCATTTTGTAGTTTATTTTAATAAGACAAATTTTGGTGCTTTATACAAAGATTTATCTAAGTAGTAAGTCAGGTTTTGTAGCCTTTTATAAAATATGCTGTCCCGAGAGAGAAAATTTAAATTTCTATTTAATAAAATAGAAAAGATATTTAAACCACACCCCAAAAAAGTTGTTGCTTCAGAAAAAGGTAACAAGATCAGAGAGGTGAAATTCTAGAAGATAAAATATTTGGAGAATTATAGAGTCACACTGTTCCCGTAGTTCTGAACGTAGCAGGTAACTTTAATTTTATAATCTGGAGAATTCAAACATTTTATCCAAGGAAAGGTAAATTTTTTTATTTTAGTTCCTATAAATTGCTTTTACCTGGTTCTTGACACAGGGAAAACACCATAATAGCAAGTTCTGACTGTTGGCTTTTGTGACTACCCTGTGTATATTGTCATGAAGCAATTACTGCACCATTCCTTTTTTTCCCCATCATAGATAGAAAGCAAAGGATATATGGTAGCTTGGATGGAATCTGCAGGCTCAAAGAAAGATACCTAAGTTTGGGCTACTTTAGCAGTAAATGGGGAATCCTACGAGCTTGTCCCATCTGTACCTTTTTAATCCCTTTAGATATATAGGAATGGACTCCTACCAAGTTTGCTTTAGACACAACTGTAAGGGTAAAGAGAAAAAGCCACAGAAGCTCTTTATTCATGGCTATTCTATCTAGATAAAGAATGGCCTGCTGCCTTAGAGGAGACTGCATATATAGAAAGCCCAATTGTCCATTTAACCTATCAAGGACTACTGACTCCAGTCCTTTTTGTTTATATTCTCTCTATTTGTTATCTTATAATATTTATTACCTTTATCTTTTTTACTTAAAATATTATTTTGAATAGGGAATGTTTACACAGTATAAATTCTAAAGGGCAAAACAGTACTCATTGAAATGTAATACTACCCTTATATCCAAACCGCTATGGCTCTTCTCCGGAAGCAACCACTATCAACGGTTTCAGGTAGGTATTTCTAGAGATCTTTTATGCGTGTGTGAATATATAAAAATACACACACATTCTTTAAAAAGCACACACCTACACATATGATAGTATTTTTTATATATTGTGCTGTACCTTGCTTTTTTAACTTAACAAGACATCTCAGATCATGCCTATATTAGTACATATAAAGCTGCCACATGTTTAAAAAATGAAGCATAGCATTCTGTTATACAGATGTCTTTATCTAACCAATTCCTTCATTTCTGAAATTTAAGTTGTTTTCAGTTTTTTAATTATGAATTCTGTTGGGATAGACACCACTATATGATAGTGATTTTATATATGTGTAAGTATGTGTAGGAACTTCTAGGTTAAAATGTTTGTGCATTTTACTAGTTTTCTCTATTTTTACTATGTTTTTCTATTTCAATGATTTCCATTCATATATTTATTATTTCCTTCTCTCTGCTTTCTTTGATTTAAATTTGTGCTTTTTTTCACTTTTTTAAAATAGAAGCTTAGATCATTGATTTTAAATCTTCTTTTTCTTATAAAAGCATTTAGAGCTATAGTTTTCTCTTCAAACACTGCTTTAGCTGCATCCTAAATTTTTGATACGTTTTTGTTATTATTCATTTCAAAACATTTTATGATTTTCCTGAGTTTCTTATTTGACCTGTGTGCTATTTAGAAATGTGTGGTTTTAATTGCAAACACTTTGGGCTTTTCTAGATATCTTTTTGTAATTGATTTCTAATTTGATTCTGTTTTGATCGCAACACAAGCTCTATATGATTTCAATCTTTTGAAATTTATCATGACCTTAAAAATTCATTGAGACACATCGTATGAATTGGTGAGTGTTCCTTCTGCACTTGAAAAGAATGTATATTCTGCAGATTATGGGTTTACTCTTCTTCACAGTTAATTATGTCAAGCTGGTTGTTCAAGTTTCCTATTCCCTTACTTTTTTGTATAATTTTCCTGTCAACTACTAAGAAAGGGATATTAAAATCTCTAATTATGATTGGGGATTTGTCTATATCTTCCCTTTTTTTCTGTCAGTATTTGGAAATGTATTTTGAAGCTCTCTTATGAGGTGGATACATGTTTACTATTGTTGTCATCTTGATGAATTGACCTTTTATCGTTATGAAATGTCTTTCTTTATCTCTGATAGTATTCCCTGTTCTGAAGTTTATTTTGTCTAATCTGAATATAACCAATTTAGCTTTCTTATGCTTGATGTTTGCATGGTATATTTTTCCTGTACTTTTACTTTTAATTTGTCTGTATTTCTGTATTTAATGTGTGCCCCTTGTAAATATTGGTTCTTATTTTTTATTGTCTGACAATTTCTAACTTTTAACAGGAATATTTTGTCCACTTACATTTAAGTTAACTTGCTTTGGGTTAAGCCTACCATCTTGCTATTTGTTTTTTATTTGTCTTATCACTTTGTTCTTTTTGCTTCCTTTCCTACCTTTTTTTGAATTAATTAACAGTTTTTATTATACAGTTTTTTTTCCTCTACCGGTTTACTAGCCATATCTTTTGTATTATTATTTTCAGTGTTTACTCTAGGGTTTGTACTATTCATCTTTAGGTTATCACAGTCTACCTTCAAATAATATTATACCACATCACATATAATTTTACACCCCTCATCATTTGACGTGTTTTTGTTATCATTTAAATTTTATTTATATAATAAACCAACTGTACAATGTTTAAAGAAATTAAGATATGAAAGAAAAATATATTTTGTGTCTACCCACATCTTTTTCATTTTCAATGCTCTTCATTCTTTGTATAGATCTAGTATTTTCCTTCAGCCTAAAGAACTTCCTTTAACATCTCTTGCAGTGCAGGTCTTCTGACAACAAATTCTCTGAGGTTTTTTTGTTTGGGTTATGAAATTCTTAGTAAAACATCTCAATCAAACTGCAGATTTTAGATAACATGGTTGATGCTTCCAGATAAAAGGCTCAGTTTACTTGCTTTCCTTACCCCCCTTTCTTCCTATCTCCCCTTGAAGCCAAATACTTCATTTCCAAATTACAAGATGTCTCTAACCATTAGTCAGTTTGGAAAATGAGAATTTCATTAGCCCTCTCCAGACTACTTCACTTGACAGCCTCTCTCCTCTTTTTATCATCTCCATTATTAAGGAATACCAATTTGTGTCAGATTCAATGTAGGTGACCTGCTTAGAAGGTCTCTAGTTTCATCCGCTTTGGAGATTTGGTATGGTGGGCTCAGCTATCTCATTGCTCTGTAGGCCTTTTTAAGAAGAGGCAACACTAGGCATGGGAAGGTGCTCTATAAGACTAATAGAAGGATGTTTCTTAATTCCTTGTAACATTCTCTGCAGTGATTAAAAGTTCTATTCTTGTGCATGAGTAGTTGATGCTGTAAAGGAAAGGAAAGTGAGGAGTTTTCAAGTTACACAATATTCATTTCCCTATTTTACAGTTTAATGTCTTTTATCTCTTACTGTCAAGATAAATAACTTCAGCAGAAATATTTACTAACCAATTGTATCTCCATCAGCTTTAGGAGACTGTTCTCCAACTGCCAGTCTTCTCTCACTCTACATTCAATCCATCAGCAAAACCTGTCAGGTTTACCTCCCAAATATATCCCAAATGTGACCACTTTTCATCACCTCTAGTGCTCCCCCTTAGTCCAAGATATTTTGATCTCTTATCTAAACCTCTCTAATAGCCTCTTAACTTGTCTCCCTGCTTCCACTCTCACCTCCTAAAAGTCTGTTCTCTACACAGCAGCCAGAGTCATCCTTTTAAAATCAAAGTCAGATCCCATCACTTCTCTGCTCAAAACCCTCTAATGGTTTTCCTTCTCACTGAGAATAGCAGCCAGTCTTCACCGTAGCTTACAGTGCTCTGCATGGCCTGGTCCTAACTCTCAATGCCCTACCATTTGACCCCTCACTGATTCTATTCCAGACACACTGGCCTTCTTACTTTTCCTTCAACATGCCAAGCATGCTCCATTTTCTGGGCTTTATTCTTATTGCTTCCTCTGCTTGAATGTTCTTCCAGATATTCTCAGAGTTGGCGTCATCTATTTACTCAAGAGTCTGCTCAAAGTCATAGCTCAGAGCACTTCTAAAGTAGCAACTCTCCCATTTTACCCCTTGCTAGCATAGTTACTCTCTATCCATTTGTCCTTAATAAATGAAGAGAGACATCAAGGATATAATTCAGGCTAAGTGAGTATTTCTACCAGAAGCCCCTTTCTGATCATGTCTGAAGTACATGTATAATTTTTTTGCATATACATTTTATGCTTTTTAAGCAATTGGTTTATTACCTAATGTACATTATGAATTATGAAACTGACAAAGTGATTAGAAAAGTTACTCAGTTATTAGAAAAGTTATTAGAAAATTTTGTAACCTACCTGTAGTGAATGTATATCCTTGCATTATAGAATATATTATTTATGATTGCATTCTGTTTCCACCCTTATTTTTCCCTCTTTTGTTTCACATTTAATTTATTTTCCAGTGTTATGTATTTTTTTTCATGTTATCTTAAATTCTTTCTGAAACAAGGTAGGATATAAATAAATAAACCCAGAAATTATTAGCATTGCCTACTGAAGTTTAAGTTGGTAGAACTGCCAAACAAAATGAGATGAATTCTATCTTCCATATAGTCACTGTTTTTAGTTTGATAGAAAAAAATGCGTATTGACATTAACAAATTTTAATATATGAACCTTATGGAAGAGAATTTGATTTTTTAGGGTAGGGAACATCTATGGGATAGTGTGTCCAGCATATCTTTTCTGGAATTTTCTCTCTGCATTCGTATGTTAAGCACACCTCTTGGTCCCATATGTGTGCTTTAGGTATAGCTAGCTATTTGTCCAAGCTGGACATGGTTCCCCACCTACCTAGGCAGAGTCAATTTGCCCGGAGTTACACACATGGCTCATTAGTTGGGTAATGAGAATCGTCCCTAAGAATTTTGGGTTTGGGACTGAAAGACTGACTGAAGCCGTGAAATGTACAACTCTGTAGCTCTAGGCAGCCATGTTTTTCTTTATGTTGGAAAAGCCAGACTGCAGTGATAAAGGATTAAGCTGGCCCATGGAAACAGATGAGATATGAGAAAGAATCTGTACAAGTTCCAGCTGTGTTTTTGTCCTTCATTTTATATAATTCTCCCTTGCACTCAGTAAAATACCTCAGTATCATTTTAGTAAATTCCTAATTTTGCTAATCCAGTTCAGGATAGTTTTGGTTACTTCCTAATCAGAAGAGTTCTAATTGATATAGTTAGTTACGGCAAAGTGTGTAGTAGGAAGTACATGTGGGTATAGAATCCATATCCTTACCCTAAACTGTCTGAACCTGAGAGTCTGCTCAAATATAGAAAGATCTTATTCCTAGAATTAAATTATGAAAATATGCACATTGATGAGTAGTTAAGAATATGTAACAATTTTCATTAAAGCAGTTTTCTCCATGCTTAGACTGTTCAGATTTTATGTTTATTTTCTTAATATTCTTATTTCAGAAACTGATGCCTGTGCTTTTATAGGAGGTAATTAAGTCAGAGATAATAGTAATACCAGGCTATATTTGGTCATTTGGATTAAAAAGCCCTTGGAATAGAATGAAGTTTTGTGTAATATACATTGTATCATGTGACTGAATGTTAGCCAAGTCTCCAGGGACAAAGCTTTTATCACTGGCAGAGTATAGCAGCAAGAGCTTTCCTCTTCTCTTGCAATCAGCACTTTGTGTTTAATGTTTAAAAATATTTGGCAAACACAACAGAAGAAAGGTTGTAGATATTACCTTTAATTGGACTTTAAAAATTAGTATAGTGAAACAGTATTCTGGTTTTTGCCCTTTTGCCATTGACCAGATGCAGAGAACCCAGAGTACTTATCTCAGCTCTATTTTGTTCTTAAGGAAGGCAGTGGCATTAAGAAGAAATTATTTGCTCTGAATGGTACTGTGATTAGTTGCATTTTGAAGGGTTTTTGGTGGGTGTGTGTACATAATCTGTGTACAATAACATACAATGGTTTTATATATGAGAGGGATTATTCAAATAAACATAGCAGGTCATCACCAGACCTCTTTTCTACCAATTATCTCAATTTTTTTCCCCAAAGATGCTAGACGCAGGAAAACGGATTAATTTTATTTTTATCTGCTCTCTTAAGCTCTTGCCAACTTTTAATGGAGGTACAAATGAAACAGCTAAACAAAGAATACAAACTAGTCTTGATAATCCACAAAGCAAAATTTTAATTTGTCAGTTTTTCATTTAACTAAAAGTCAAAGCACATATTTCCTCTAGCTTCAGAATGTGGTTGATGCTACCCCAAGGTGAATGGAGGTCTTTCTTGGGGACTAATGACTTTTGATTTCTCTCTGCCGTTAATGTTCTAAGCCATCAATCTGTGCCACAGCCAGCTTCTTTGAGAGAGTTCTTCCACCCTTTAGCTGCTCTAATGATTTCTGCAAAGACAGAAGATTGTAGGAAATGAGCTACTCTTTCCAGGATATTTGGACTAGGATTCCTTTGGTGGCACCAACAGAATCTGTGCAAAGATCCTTGTCTGCTGGTCAAGTCCTCCACACTTAACTGAGGACTCATCTTAAACAATTCCTGCTAAATTTGCATCTGAAACTTTGAGTGTCTAGTGGGTATAATTATAAAAGTATAATAGAGTTTGGACTCAGGCAGAACTGAGTAAAAATCATTACTTCTCCCTTTAGCAGCAATGCAACCTTGAGAACATTATTTAACTTCTCAGTCTTACTTTTCTGATCTACCACAAAAGGTTGTAATGATATGTTATATCTGAAGTATCTTCTGCAGTGCCAGGCATTTATAGTTTCCCTAACATTCCTTAATTCCACCATGTTTCATATTTCTGTCTTCCTTAGTCATGAGCCCAAAACCAGCCCCTGTAGTCTTTTCTTTTATCTTAAAGTCTCATCCTAGTAATGCTCTGTGCTTGATCTCATGATCTTTCTAATGCTTTTCCTCCTCCTCAACCTTTCCATTGTGCCCCATGGAACTTGTCCTGTGAGAAATAATGTACAAATATTCTTGCACTGGCTTTACATTTGGAGCTACCCCAAGAATTTAACTACCCTTGGATCCCTCTTGAGTGGAAACTACTTTGTCTTCTTCATTGTACATCCACGTGCCTGGGACATTGGTTGCTTAGTATTGTTCAGGTTCGTTTTGCTGCTTATAATCCATCACTTCTCTATCCTATGCTAGAAATAATCTCTTAAGACACTGTCTTTCAAGAATATGACTATCTTGCTTTCTTGTGGCCATCTTCTGCCAATCTCCAAGTTACTTTTCCATATTAATTAAAGGCTTATACCAGGTTTGGAGTCTTTTTCCCTAATCTAATATTATTCTGTTGTATTAGATGCCATCACTGGACTCAATGGAGATGTCCTGTCTGATAAATTAGTCATGTAGTTTCTTGACATCCTTAACCCCAGTTATCTTCTGTGTCTTGATGACTCTGTACCTGAAACCTCATCTGATATTGTACACTATCTGGAGATTGTACAAGCCAATGAATTATTTTCTACATGTATTCCATCTCAGTTCATCCAGATGAAAGTCTTAGCTGTTATGCTGCTACAGCATACCAGGAATCACTGACCACTAATTTTGTCCTTATTGACAGCCAGCCAGTCAGTAAGTGAATCAACTCTAGAATTTCACCTTTAGAGTATGCTTTTTAGGGCCACTTCTGTCACCAGTTCTCTTTGGTTGCATCCCCTAGAAGCAGACCTCAAGAAAGAGATTGTTGTGCAATGATTTATTAAGAGAGTACTCTTGAAAAGAAAGTGAGGACAGCAGGAAAGGGCAGAGGAAGATGCTAGGCAAAGATGTGGTTTCAAAAGAAGTCTAACCTCTGGGGCTGGCCCCATGCCTGAGTGGTTAAGTTCTGTGCAGTCCGCTTCGGCAGCCCAAGGTTTCGCCAGTTCGGATCCTGGGCGAGGACATGGCACCGCTCATCAAGCCATGCTGAGGCGGTATCCCACATGCCACAACTAGAAGCACCCAGAACTAGAACTATGCAACTATGTACTGGGGGATTTGGGGGAGAAAAAGGAAAAACAAATAAAATCTTTAAAAGAAAAAAAAAGTCTAGCCTCAGCTTGATCTCATGGGGAGCTCTGGAGGGTGAATGGTACTAGAGAATTATCCCTCTTATGGGGCAATCTCTCTGTGGGACCAAGATGTGATCACTTGGCTTTTGTAACTCAGTTTTTGTTGCTCAACTGTTGTGGACCACCCCTAGGTGGTTGACTCTTTTTTTTTTTTTCTGAGGAAGATTTGCCCTGAGCTAACGTCTGTGCCAGTCTTCCTCTATTTTTTTAGTATGTGGCCTGACAGCACAGCATGACCTCTAACAGAGCAGTGTAGGTCCATGCCCAGGAACCAGACCCAGGCCACCAAAGCAGAGCGTGCTGAACTTAACCACTAGGCCACTGGGGTTGGCCCTAGGTGGTTGACTCTTATAACCCAGATATTACTGGGCAAAAAGACTCTCACTGTTGGAGGGTAAAATTGGTAATCATCAATTTTAATTAGGTTCCTAGTATTCCCTTGTAGGATTGCATTTATATTTTATGTAGTTAGATCCCTAATTATTAGACATTTTGATTGTTTCCAATTTTTTCCTTTTGTAAACCAAACAGAAATGAATGTCTTCTCTAAATAATTGAGCACATGTAACTTTTTTTAAAGCAGTAATAAGATAATTGACAAAATAAGGAAAAACCCTAGACTCATTAGCTTTTTACTGTATCATACCTATGCAATTTAAGGATGAAATTTGAGTTAAGTTTTGGGTTAAAAGACAGAAATATGTTAAAGTTGTTGTGTGGATATAGAGATTAGAAATGGAAAATAAAATGGAACCAAAAACTATGCAAAGAAAATTTGATAACTAAAAAAGAGAAGTTTAAATTTGTTAGGGAATAAATATAATTCTTATATTTAGATACTCACATGAATTTTCTAATCCTTTAACAAATATATTGAAATATAAGACTTGACTGAAAAGCAGGGTAAGGGATCCTTTTATTGACTTAAGTATGTGAAACCAGACCTCTATGCCATAATTAGGCCATAATAAGTAATTTAAGAATATACATACATCCATAAATGACAAAGAGGCAGCACAAGAAAGTGTCCCAAAATACATAAGTTAAGGGGGATGGATTAAAACAAAGAAGGAAAGAAAGCTGTATGTAAAGCTAACACTAGGGATTTAGGTAACAGAAAAATTGAAGAAAAAAATGTATGCTTTCTTCCAAGATTATTAAGGACACATCACGAGATATTCACGTAGGAAAAGCGAAATACTTAGGAAAAAAAGCATTAATTAGTGTAAGATGGAAATTGATAACTAAAATGCCTGAGATGTTCAATTTTTGAAAAGATACATCTTACCTATAAGGATGCATATATAGCTGCATAAACCAGAAACATAAACTATTTTCATAAATTTCACAGAAGCAATTGCCCCTAAGAGAGAGAAGAGGGATGCAATTGGAGAGATGTGTACAGGTAGCTGCTAAGCTTCCTAGTAATGTCTTTTTTTAACCTGGATGGTGGTTACATGCGTGTTGTTTCTAACATTATGTTTTCGAAGCACACCTTTAGAAGTCTGATATATTTCCTCATAAAAATAAAATTAAAATAGGTTTTAAAACAGCAAAGGAATTCTAAATAACCAATAAATTAAAAAGAAATTACAGTTATAAATGTAAAGGAGGAACAAAATTGTTTTGCTCAGTTCCTGTGAACCATATTGATCTTGGTTCAACCTACCAATTCCAAAATACTTAAAATAGAAGCATTCTAAATTAATCTTTACTCATTTACTGTAACAGAATATTGTCATGGTAAATTGGTATCTAAAATTTAAACAACTCATTGCACAACAGAATTTGGAATAAGAAATCTTTCATAATTTTATGTCATGGACATGAGAACATCATAGTGAGACTTCCATGGTGTTAGACTACATTTATGAAAAATGTAGCAATTGTAGAAGTGTAGAAAATTGCCAGTAAAAGCATTGTTAATCTTCAGAAGAACAATTATAAAGGTAATTTAGCACTAATATTCAAAAAAGGAAAAACAGTGACTCTGAGCATGATTCTGTTGTTAGTACACCATCACCACTCCTAAAGTAATGAAATAAATATTAACTGGCAAAAACATGGTACATTCTTGAGAATATAGCAAAACTATAAACATAAGCAGTATTAGAGTTTTAAAAAATAAACAAATCTTTGTAGAAAAACTTCATTAATGATTTATAAGAGAGGATACACATCATGTTAATTAAATTTACAGATGATACTAAATTGAATAGTGTTGACAAGACCAGTGAGGGCAGATAAAAGGGACCTAAAGTGGTTAGAAATATGGGCAGGAAATGAAATGTGATTCAACCTGGAAAAATGTAGCTAATACATCTGGGGAAAAATAATCAGAAACACAGCCATTCAATTGGCAGGATATACAGTACTTGGAAAGCAGTAATACCAAGAGACTTCAAGATGATAGTAGGTTGCAAATTATATATGATCTTGGAATGCAATATGAGAGTAAAATCAGTCAATGAGATTTTAGTCTGTATATGCAAAAGCTTTACATCATATGGCTAAAAGATAAAAGTTATTTAAATGGTACTGCTGAGATCACAACAAGAATACCAGTTTAGAACATAAATGCCTCAAATAAGTAAATTGTGTAGCATTCAAACTGGAAAATAAATGTATAATGGGCTTCAGACTTTCACTTGCAGGAAAAGATTAACATAACAAAACGTATATTTGTCCATCTCTGACTGAGTCTGGTTATGATAACATTTCACAAATATTTGAAAGATGTAAACAACATAGAAGGCAAGTCATTTTTAAAGATAGAATAAGAGGTTTATAGTCAAGTAATGGGATGAAATTAAGTAACGGAAATTTAAGACTGAATCCGGGAAATGTTTCCTGACAGTGAAATCTATTAGTCTCTGGAATGGATTCCCTAGAGAGGTGAGGGGAAGTTCCATTGCTCTAGTCATTGGACTAGATCAAGGCTTGGACAACACATTATTTAAAAAAAAAATAAGGAAAAACTAATTTGACCATTTTGCATTGGCAGGGATGCACACAATAACATTGTTGGGTCTCATCCAATTTTCTTAGATGGTCTCAGATGTCTCTGACATGTTATGTCCTATCATTAAGGAACTGCATGTTATTTTTATAATGATTTCTAAAAGACCAAATTCATATTTTCCAGCTCATGGACTTCAATTTCCTGGATGTTTTTTTCTTTCAAGTCATAGGAATGCTAGAAAACACCCATCCTTTTCTTTGTTGATGAGATATGGCCTTAAATATTCCAAGGCTTTTGGATCAGATCAGATGAGGTAGCTGAACTCTGAAGTCTCGCTTATATCAGTGCATTGAAAACATATTTTTACTGCAGTTTTGTAACCGCAACTATGCAATATATAAAAATTCATTCACTTCTTTTTCTGGGTTAATCCACATAGAGATTTTTACCAGATGGTGTCCTGGAGGTACTATTTACTTTTAGCAAAGCAATATAACTGAGTTTGAAAAATATAAAAGTATGTATGCACTTCATCCCAACATTAAAACATTCTGTCAATTGTACTTTTAAATTATCTAGGCTAAAATTTGTATATAACTTTGTTCTGTGTCCTAGCTGAGAGCAAAATGAAGGTGAAAGAAGAATACTTGTAAAGACAATCAGTTTTAATCCAAAGTGTGATTCTTCTAAGCTGAAACAAGAACAAATTATGTACTAGAGGTAAATTTTTTGAGGTAAATTTCACATATGTACATATATTTATGTTTTAAAGTATATATATATATATATGTATGTATGTATATACACGCGCACGCGCGCACACACACACACACACACACACACACACACACTGTATTTCACATTGTTAGTCCTTGTTATTATCTCTGTAGAAAGAAGTAAAGAAAATAGAGGCTCCTGTCTTCAAAGTACTTAACAGCCTAGCTGGAGAGAAATATACGAGAAGCAAATATAGATGGTGCAGATACATGTGAGTTATTTTTTATTTTTTTTTTAAAGATTTTATTTTTTTCCTTTTTCTCCCCAAAGCCCCCCGGTACATAGTTGTATATCCTTTGTTGTGGGTCCTTCTAGTTGTGGCATGTGGGACGCTGCCTCAGCGTGGTTTGATGAGCAGTGCCATGTCCGCGCCCAGGATTCGAACCAACAAAACACTGGGCTGCCTGCAGCGGAGCGCGCAAACTTAACCACTTGGCCACAGGGCCAGCCCCTACATGTGAGTTATTTAACAAAAGTATTTAGATGGAATTATGCAAACTATGTAGGAGGTGACAAATAGATTTGATTCAGTGGAATGGATGATCTGTTGAGGTCTAATAAGAAATGAGCTGGTGAAATGTGACTACGCAGTTGGAATAGAGAGGATGTATTAGGTTCTCCAGAGAAACAGAACCAGTAGGATGGGGAGATTCTCTCTCTCTCTCTCTCTCTCTCTCTCTCTCTCTCTCTCTCTCTCT